>NW_027556098.1:216828585-216901085 GCF_003287225.1 Phascolarctos cinereus
TGCAAAGTTCTTTGCTAATGTTGCAAAGGAAAAAGTTAACAGCTAAATAAGGATCACACTCCTAGCATGCTGCAGTGGTCCATAAGCCAGAGTACCAGACAAAATCATAATGACCTACATTCATTTTGAGATTTACAAAGCTGTTTTTGTTTTAACAACTCTCCGAGATATTATGCAAATATTGTCTCTATTTTACAGAAGAGGAAACTGAATCTCAGAGAGGCTTATCCTCTGTGACTTATCCAGGGTCACAAGCCTAAAAATGTCAGAGCTGGACTTCAAACTAAAGTCTTCTTATTTGAACGCCAAAGCAGTAATCTTTCTGCTGCATGGGGATACCTGTATGTGTAGACACACGACTGATATATATAAAGGGCCAAATGAGAAGTATCACCCAGTCATCAGCAATTGTAACATTATAGCTATTCTAAGAATAGGGGTTTTTTATTCTCTTTTTGGCAATTTAAACCATGTAGCATTATAGTAAAAAACAAACAAACAAACCAAGCATTCATTTGTCCAGAAATTTAAAAATAGCATTTACTTAAAATAGATTTGTTCCTATTTGTATTATAATATGCATAAAAAAAACTTTCCATGGTAACAAAACCCAGGAAACAAAGTTGGTACCCAAGATTCAGTCAAGGCAAAACAAATTGTGGTGAACCATTGCACCATAAGAAATTATGAAAGAAAAGGTTTCAGAGAAACCTGGGAAGACTTGCATGAACTGCTGCAGACTTAAGTGAGTAGAACCCTGAGAACAGTTTATACAGCAAGGATGACATGGTAAGGAACAACGATTTTGAAAGACTTAAAAATGTTGATCACGCTGACTCTAGAATACTTATGAGGAAGCATGTTACCTACCCCTGACAAAGGGATGATAGACTCAAGGACAGGAGTAGACATACATTTTTTGACAAACAAATGTGTGAATTTGTTTGGTTTGATTATGCTTATTTGTTATAAGGACTGTTTTATTTCTTTTTTTTTTTAATTTGGGGAATCTGATGGGGAGAGGGAAGCTACTGATAGATTTGCCAAAAATATAGAAAAGGGAGAAAAAAGGTCATTAGAACTCTTTCAATGTACAAAAGAGACAAAGTTCAGAAGGAAACACAGATAAATAGGGCAGCTTTGAAAGTAATATGCTAAAATTATCATACACTTGACAAAAAAACTATACAAAATAGAGTTTCATGTTTTCATATAGATTCTTTTTCTTTCTGTTTCATTTTGGATATAGATGTTATTTCTTGGTTTTCATTAAATTCAGAGTAATAAATAAAATTTTAAGGCATTCTTCTCCTCATTGGCTTTTGGGACCTCTTTTGCCATTTCGTTTAGTCTATTTTTAAAGGTGTTCTTTTCTTCAGTATTTTTGGGGTCTGCTTTAACAAGCTATTGAATTGTCTTTCATGATTTTCTCGCATCACCCTCATTTCTCTTCACAATTTTTCCTATACTTCTCTTACATGATTTTCAAAATCCTTTTTGAGCTCTTCCATGGCCTGAGACCAATTCACATTTTTCTTGAAGGCTTTGGATGTAGGAGCTACGACTTTGTTGTCTTCTACTTAGTGTGTGTTTTGATCTCCCTTGTCACCAAAGTAAGATTCTATAGTCTGAGTTTTTTCCCACTGTTTGCTCATTTTCCCAGCCTATTATCTGACTTTTTAACTCTTTGTTAAGGTAAGCTCTGCTTCCAATGTGGCGGGTGTACTGTCCCAAGGTTCAGGGGTTTTGTGCAGCTGTTTTCGTTGATGATTCTAGGGACCTGTGAGTTTTCAGTTCTTCCAAGGTGGTAAGATCTAAGGAGAGGTGTTTACTCCTCTCCTGGCCTGTGCTCTGGTCTGTGAGCAACCATAAGTACTCTTTTCTGCCCTGGAACTGTGAAGAGGGCTCACTCTCCACTGATGCCACAAGCTCTGCTCTGCCAGTATTCCTTCTTGCCCTGGGACTGCCACCCAGGTCCAAGTATGGACAAAGCAACAGAATCCTACCTCAATGCCAACAAAGTGACCCCTATAATCCCCTTGTGATCAGTTGTTTGATCTCCTTACTGTCTGTGGGCTGAGAGCTCTGGAAGCAGCCGCTGCCACTGCCACTACCCAGGGGCTAGGCTGGGGCTTGTGCTGGCCTGTGCTCCTCTCTCACCCAGGTCCAACAGACCTTTCCTACTGGCCTTCTAAGTTGTCTTTTGTGTTTGTAGGTTGACAAGTCTGGAAACTGCCACAGCTGCCAGTGATTCAGTCCTCTGAGGCCTGCTCTGTGTCATTGGGATGCTGTCTGTGCTGGAGCAGCCTGCGCTAGACTGTGCTCCTCTCCCAGCCTGGTACAACAGACCTTTTGTTGACCATCCTGGTTGTCTTGGGCTGCAAATTTGTTTCACTGTCTTTTTGCAGGTCCTGCTGCTCTGGCATTTTTTGGGTCATGTTTTACAGGTATTTGGAGGGGTTTGGGGGAGAGTTCAAGGAAGTCCCTACTTTAATCCACCATCGAGGCTCTGTCCCCAATAAATAAAATTTTTAATAGATTAATAAATAAATTTAATTTAATAAATGAAGGGGTCAAATTAGATGATCCTGAAAGTTTTAAAAAATGTAATTTTTTGAAAACCAAGAATAAATCACCAAAAAAGGCATCCATAAAACTAGTTAAAAACAAATATACATATTATTGTCTTCAAACATTTGGAAAATCTTCAGATAAAAGAAGGATCCTAGGAGGAAGTGAAAATTATACTGTCTTCATCACGCTGTACATCAGAAATTGCATTACACTGTTATAGAGCATGCACATACCTCAGATGTGCTGCACGCTGCATCTATATAAGGCTTGTGGGTGAAGACAGTCATGAAAAAACAAGTCACTTAAATGTTATCTAATGTTTCTGATCAGCTCCAGTCTGTTCAGGTATGTAGGGCAAGCAAGAGCTTGTGGAAGGGTGAGTCCAAAGAACAGGAAGGAACTTGAATGAATTCAGCAAAATATCAGCCCCACAGCTCTATAAAATCTCAGGAGTGAAACACAGCCCCAGGCTCTAGGGTGAGTCAATGCTTTTTCCCTTCAGATTCAGGGCTGCCTAGCTTAATACTTGCCCTCAGTGGTCAAATCAACAATGAGCAAGCAGGAAGGGTTACTAGCAGCCAAGTATGAAATGTCATGGGGTACAACAGGAGAGGAAGATTGTATAGAATTTTTTTAGAAAAAAAGGTCTCCTCTCCAGACAGGTGGGTGAAATCAGTCTCCTTAACCAGAGTACCTAATAGCCAGGAGAGGAATTTATGAGTCTGATTATCAGTTTGGATGGATCTATCCTCTATGAACTCCTCCTTCGCAAAGATATTTCAGCCAATTGAAGGAAAAGCAAGCATTTTGGCTTAAAATTATTCACAGTTGGAATACTGCTGAGAGGCAATTTGGTACAGTGGCTAGAAAGCCTGCCTGGCACTCTTTTCTGGTCTTATGACCCAGGGGCAAGTCATTGAAATTCTCAAGGTACAAGGCAACCTCAGTGGTCCAGGACCTATCCCTTAACAATGAAACACTGTGAAGCCCATCTCCTCCACTGCTGCCATTCTAAAATCCAAACACATATGAAAACCTCAATGCATTTTACAAAACTATCCAAAAAGAAGGGGATTAAATAGAGAGGCAACGTGCTGCAATCGAAATATGCCTGGCTTGGGAATCAGGGACTGACATTCAAATCCCATCAGCGAAGTTTACTAGCTGTGTGACCTTGAGAAAGTCGTAGCCTCCCTGGGCCTCTATTCTTCTGCTTATTAGAGAGGAAAAGTAGAGCTTGCCTGCTCTGTTAGAAAGGGGAAAAAATAGACCATTGGGGATGAAAGAAGAAAATACTGTATTTACTTTGGAGGATAGCTACTTTATAAAGAAATTTATGATAATTGGATTCACCATGCAGAATACTAACCACTACAAAAATAATTTTAGCTACATTTTTTCTGAAAAAAATCTAATTATGCAAAAAATATTGTCATTTGTAGAGTTGGAAGGAACCTCTGAAGTTCTCTGATCCAACTCCCTCATTCCTTCCTTCAGATGGAAATTGAGACCCCAAAAGATAAAGTGATTTGCCCAAGGCCATACAACTAGTTAATGGCACAAGCTTGACAGAAGCCCAGGTCTCCAAAATCCCAACCCCGTGCTCTTTCCATTGCAGTTCCTCCAGAAATCCCAAGTGGAAGCTTAGCAAATCCAAGTCTGTGGACAAAACAGGTTGATAAGGACACACCTTCCTTTGATATTATCTACCATTTTTACCAGAAAAGGCATTTTATCACAAATGCCTGTGTTGTTGTTCATCTCTCATTTTCAAAGAGAACCGATGATGTCACAAGGGTGATGTCTTGACTTGAGCAGAGTTGCACAAATCAACCTCATTCTCTCTTCCAGAGTCACTGAAGTGCAGTGACAAGACAAAAGTCAAGATGGCTGATAATGGCCCAAAATGCAGTGGATGACCTTTCTAAATCAAAGTCATTCCCCTTTATTGATATGGTTACTAGAGTACAGTGGATAGAGTGCCACAGTTTCAAATCCTGACCTTGCTACTTCTAACCTGGATGACCCTGGGCAATCGTTTAACCTCTCTGGACCTAAGTTTCTCTTCTGTAAAATGTGGGGTTTGGACTAGATGACTTCTAAGGTCCCTACTAGCTCTAGACCTGAGATCTATGATTCTCTAAATACAATTTGGAGCCTGGAATAAGGCTGAGAGGGTGGGAGATTTGAGGCTGAGGTGTGAACAGTAGGGAACACATTTAGAAAGCCTCAGCTCAAGTCTATAGGATGGAGAAGTTGGAAAGTATTTCAGCTTCTTTACCCGGCGGTTTTCATTCTTTTGTTGGAAATGCTCTAAACCCTCAGAACATCAGACTCGTCCACATTGAAGTGTAGAGACAGAAATTAATTCTACCATCAAATATAAATGACTTCTGAATTATTGGTTCTTCTGCTTGACTCCCTTAGGGCAGATAATAAAGAATTAACTGCAGCAGACAAGAACATTGACCAGTTTGGAAGCAGTTGAGAGATGAAGGACAGCACAAAGACAGGAAAAAAGATGAGAAAAAGAAAAGTTGCAGACATTGGGGCTACTAAGGTTAGAGGAGAATGTAGGATGATCTACTAGCAAGTGCCAAGTAAATGAAGATGCTGGTGACCAATTGTGTCCTCTTTCTCTACTCAGGAGAGAACAAGGTTGAATGGACTTAATTTGAGAGGGTGGAGAGAGATGGAGAGGGGCAAAGGAACAAGGACATTAAGGGGTTAAAATCAGGTAGGACTTCTCCCCATTAAGGATTATCAGATAGATTCTTAAGGACCATTCTGTTCTAATTTATTATCCTCAATCAGGAGACCATTGGAAGGCTTTAAAAGACCATATGAAAGGGCAGCTAGGTGGTGCAGTAGATAGAGCACTGGCCCTAGAGTCAGGAGGACCTGAGTTCAAATCTGACCTGTGACACTTATTAACTGTGTGACCCTAGGTACAGTCTCTTAATCCCCAATTGCCTCAACAACAACAAAAAAATACCATATGAAAAGGTCTGGGACTAGATAGGCAATGTAGAGGAGTGAAAAGAGAACTATACTTGGAGAGAAGAAAGCCTCTCTCTCTTTTCCTGGCTGTATGACCCTGACGGAGTCACTTCAGCTTCTTAGTGCCCCCAGACAACTCTCTCTCTCTTTTTTTTACATTTAGTTTATTTTTTTGGTTCCATTTTAAGTTCTGAACTATCTCCCTCCCTCCCCACCCTGCACTATAGAAGGCCACCATTTAACATACACACACACACACACACACACACATATATAAAGCCATACTATGGCTACTTCTCTTTATCAATTCTTTCTCTGGAGGTGGATAGCATCTTCCTTCATGGGTCCTTTATAGTTGGTTTGAGTATTTATAATACTCAGAATAACTTAGTCATTCATAGTCGTTCTTCAAACAAAAATGCCGTCAGGACATACGACATTTCTTTGGTTCTGCCCATTTTATTCTTCATTATTTCATGCAAGTCTTTCCATGTTTTTTCTAAAATCAACCAGCTCATCATTTCTTCACAGCACAGGAGTATTAGATCACGATCATATATCACAACTTGTTCAGCCATTCCCCAATTAATGGGTATCCCCTCAATTTCTAGCTCTTTGCCATCACAAAGAGAGCTGCTATAAATATTTTAGAACATATAAGTTCTTTTCCTTTTTCCCTTTTTGGGAAACAGACATAAGGGTATGAATTATGAAGAACCATGACTCGTACTGCCAAAGAAAGTTTCTCACAGGACTCTGCCTATGCCAACTAAATCATATGTCCTCCTCCCTCCTCCCACCAAGAAAAAAAAAAGGATTTCTGGGAAGCCAAAGGAGTTTTAAAAAACAACAATCATAACAACAAAAGGGTTCAAGAATTGAGCAAGAAGGATACCTTTTGTAGAAGTATGACCAGAGGTGGACAGGATAGAGGTAAAAAGGTCAAGTGAGGAGAAGGTGGCAGTAATCCAGTTAAGAGTCATGCATAGGGAGTGACTTAACAGTGTAGCTAGCACCCAAAATGATGCCAGCCACCATTTGGTTCCAAGGAAATAAAATAAAAACCCTACCCTTTTACTTTTTCAGAATACTTTCACATACCCCAAACTAACACCCACATGTTCTGTGTTACGCAGAACCCCTGGGTGCTTGCCACCTCAGTCTCTCCTTGACTTCTTTGTGCTCTGCCCCCCAACCAGGGAGGTAGAATGATGCCATTGTGCTCATAATTACAGGTTCTTCTTTATATTGGAAAAGAACTCAGGAGAGTTTCCAGTTCCAAAAATACATCATGGCAAGAAGGGGATCATGCCCAGACCCTCCAATATGAAGTCACTGTTCCCTGACTTCTCAGGTTTCATGAACAATTGAGACTTGAATATTGTCTGTTCCCAATACAGCCCCACCTCCTTGGCATCTGTGAATGCTCTGACTTCTCTAACATGTGAAATAGCTTTCAATTTAAATATATAATAAGAGAAGATGTCACCAGAGTACAAGAAACAGCAAAAACCCAGGGACCAAAAATTGGAGGAAGTACTTAAGCTGAAAAATTCAACCCAATAAAGAAAGAAAGAAAGTCCATGAGACACACGCACAAAAAAAAAATATGCAGAAGAGGGCAAAAGAAGCAGAAGGGGACACAGACAAGAAAGAGTGTTGGTATTCTCAGTTAAAGGTGCTATATACAAAATATATACACACATAAATCATAGATAGATAGATAGATAGATAGATAGATAGATAGATAGATAGATAGACATAGTTGATATGTATGTGGTAGGTTCATAGTTTCAGATACAATCTACTTTTTCTATGCTTTGAATATGGAAATATTCCTATTTGTTGCTAACTGATAAGTTCATCATAAAATGTATTTATTTTAAATTTTTAAATTTTTAAAAAATTTTAAATTAAATTTTAAATTAAAATTTTAAATTAAAATTTAAAAATGTATTTTAAATCCAAGCCCATAAAGCAGAACCTGAACAAAATATATTCTTCTCTTCATTCATTCATTCATTCATCCAACAAACATTCAGCACACTGTGTGCAAAGTCACTGTACTAGGTGCTGTACAGACTAGAAATAGAAATAATAGTAGATCATAATTTATATGACATTTCATAGTTACAAGGCACTTGATATATTATGTAATTTGGTTATTAGGACAGCTCTTGAAAAAAATGAACAAAACCAGTCCCTGCCCACAGTATCTATATGCTAATCTAAACATTATTATCTACTTATTTTCCAGATGAGAAAACTGAGATTCGGAAATTAAGTGATTTGCTCAAAGTCACACGCTTAGTCAGTGAAAGCACCAGGCATCAAATCTAGGTCTTCTAACTCCAAGTTCTGTGCTTTTTCTTCTACATCATACTAAGGGAATAAGATACAGTTCATGCTACCCAAAGAAGAGTTGAGGAAATGCACCACACTACTATATCCAAAAAGTCATTTAGCCATGCATATCTTTGGACCCAGAGCTGCCACTATGAGGCACGCACTCCAAAATGGTCAGAAACAGAAGAAAAGGACCCATATGTACAAAAATATCAGTAGCAGGGGCAGTTAGGTGGCGCAGTGGATAGAGCACCACCCTGAAGTCAGGAGGACCTGAGTTCAAATCTGGCCTCAGAGCAAACACTTGACACTTACTAGCTGTGTGACCTTGGGCAAGTCATTTAACCCCGATTGCCTCACAAAAAAAAGTATATATATATATATATATATAATATATATATATATATATATATATATATATATAATTATATATATATATATATATATATACATATATATATATATGTATATATATATATATACATATATATATATATATATATGTATATGTGTGTGTGTGTGTGTGTGTGTGTGTGTGTGTGTGTGTATCAGTAGCAGCATGTTTTCCTTTGACAAAGAACTGGGACTTTTGTTTCCCAGAGCTTAGCATAGTGCCTGGCACAGGGTAGGTGCTTAATAAATACTAGTTGACTGAGATGAAGTGAATGGCCATCTTTTTGGGAATGGCTGAAAATGACGGCATAAGAATGCAATAGGATATTGTTGTGCTGTGAGAAATGATCAAAGGAATGGACCTCAGAGAAACCTGGGAAGACTTGTGTGAACTGACGCAGAGTAAAGTGAGCAAAACCAAGAGAATAATTTATGAGTTGAATACAACACTGCAAAGGAAAACACCTTTGGAAGACTTAACAATTATGATTAATGCAGGGACCAGCCATGACTCCAGAAAATTAATGATAATATCTCCCACCCCTCGGCAGAGAGGTAATGGACTACAGATGCAGAATGAGAGAGATATTTTCAGATATGGACAACACACAAATTTGTTGGTGGTGGTGGTGATTGTTTACTTGGCTGTACTTATTTGTTATAGAACTTTTTTTGAGAGGGGAGCAGTTATGGGGGAAGAGAAAGAGGGAGTAATAGTGACGCTTTAAAAAAAAGTAAAGAAACTGTTAAGGGCAGACTCCCCTCAATGAGATAACTCTGTCTCTCCTCAGATGACATGAGATCTGATCTTTCTTCCCAACTGAAAGGCTCGTTTTCCCTCTTTCTTTTTTTAAACATAAATTTTTATGGGTATCTTTAGTTTTGTTGGGTTTTTTTTAACCCTCACCCTCTGCCTTCCAGAGGAGCTCATTTATTCTTGTGTATTCTTTGGCCTATTCTAATCTTCTCCCTTTCTGTTTACAACTTACTTTGTTAAAGAGGATTTGATAAAGAGATCTACTAGCTTTTCCAGATGATCTTTGTTGTAACTAGCATTTGATAGGAGGGAACTAAGGGAGCAGGAATAAATTAAAGGTTATCATGCCCTGGAGAATGATCAGAGAATGTGGCTTTTATATGCCTGTGGATTACAGAAAAATGAGGAACGGTAAATAGATAGAATTCTAGCCTGATATCACTATTGGAGATAAGAGAGTTAAGAACAGATTTCGCAGCCATGGCTGTCCAGAATTCTTGCCTGCCTCTCCCCTGATCTACTGGAGGTACAGGCACAGTCCTCCTCTTTGCCCCTTACAAAGGCAGAAATCATTGTCTTTGTGGGAGACAGAGTAGACCAGATCCCAGATCAGATATCTATCTATGCCACATGCTAACTGGCCGCATTTCTGTTACATAGCTACCAACCACACCTATATGTCTTATGTGTAAAATTTCTGTTACATAGCTACCAACCACACCTATATGTCTTATGTGTAAAATGAGGGGGTTGGTTAGCCTCTGAGGTAGCATTCAGTTCTAAATCCATAATCCTATGACTTTGGGAAAATCATGTTACCTCTCTAGGCTCTGTTTCCTTGTCTGTAAAATGAGTGAGTTGGACCAGATGGTCTCTGAGGTCATTCTGGCCATAGACCTATGATCCTCCTAACAAAGGCACAGAGACAGGACAGGACAGAATGAGAAGAGGGAAGCGAGAGAGTCCCAGAATGAAGTGAAAGGGAACAAGATGAGATGAGGCTGGAAAAGCAGGCAAGAGCCAATGGTGGAGGGCTTAAAATGTAAGAATGAGGAGTTTGTACTTTATTCAGGAGGCAAAGGCTCATGGACGGACGTTATCAGAAAAACATGCTAGTATCACTTTGACAAGGATGAATTGGAGAAGATATAGACTGGCCATAGGATGACAAATTCAGAAGTAAATGCTATAGTTCTGGTAAGGAATAATCGAGGTAGGTCAAGGGGGATTTGGAAAAGTAGACAATGCAGTATAGCAGAAAGAACATTGAACTGATAGCCAAGAGAACTGACTTGCCTGCTAACTTCCTGCATGACCTTGGCAATTCACTTCACCTCCTAGGGCAGAGGAATGGAGGAGAATAAGAATAGAAAAAAAATCAAGGCATTGAGTTTAAATTGGAGAGGAGTGAAGCCATGTTGCAAAGGGTTTAGGAATGAATAGGTGATGGAGAAGAGACAATGAGAATCAACTAATTATTCTTTCTGAAAGTTGATCTTAAAAGGGAGGAGGAAAATCAGATGATAACCTTTGGAAGACTTAAGCATGTTTGCAGGCTGATGGAAAGGACCCAGGAGAGAGAGACAGAGAGAAATTTCAGGTGAATGAGAGGGAGAATCAAGAGACTTAGAATGACTAAAGTCATGGGAGAGATTATGGAACATAAGACCGAGGGCACAGGTACCTTGATGCACCCTCACTAGACAGTTGGGTAATCCTTCATGACCAGCTCTAAGACTTGGACCTTTCTGAGCACTCAGCGTGAGCCTGCTAGCCTGAGAGAAGGACCTACCATCTGGAATCCCTTTTTGGTCTTCTTGGGCACTGCCAATGAGCTAGAAAGAAAAGGATGTGTATTTCAAACTATACTGATCTCAAATTCAAGTTTGTAATTGAGACAAGGAAGGAAGAAATGAAGTGTTCTCTGCTATTTTCATAAATGCTCAACTATTTTCTCCCATGCTCTATACCTTCGTGTGTGGTTAACCACAGGAAGGGCTGCTGGTGGGGAGGAAAATAGGATCTGAGGCCATTGCAGCAGTGAATGAGGATTCAGAATGCTGGACTCTATTTTTCACATAGCTCCACACTTCTCTCTTAACATTGGAAGCCCTTTACTAATGTCTGCTTCAGCTTCATTCTGTTGAAAGGAAATTCCGGCACTTTGATTAAATAGGGTAACCAAGAGATTAACAAACTATTTCCAAAGCAGCTTAAACTCTTCTGTTGAAAGATGCCAAGCAAGTGTTATGAAGAAAATTATCTCTAGGGCTCAAAAACAATAACAACAAAATGATCTTCTTGCTTTCTTCTCTCACTGTTCTCACACTGACCTTAAACAAGTCACAGTCTATTTTTCTTGGCTTCAATGTCCTTGTCTATAAAATAAAGAGATTTACTGGATGAACTGCTAAGATCATTTGCAACTCTTAAACTTCCAATTCCATGATTTCCCCCTCCCCCTCCCCCTCCCCACAGACTTATTTTTTATTTATGTATCCATGTCCATATTACATTTCATCACCAACCCTGACCCTAGCCCAACCCCATCTTCACCTTGATTGCTGTTCAGTGGATTTTAAATGTTTTCCTAAGTAAAATAATTCTGTTTCATATGTGTAGATAGACATAAAAGATATCAAGATGCTGAGTGAAGTGAGCAGAACCAAGAGAACTTTGTACACAATAACAGCCATGTTGTGCAATGACTAATATTGATAAACTTAACCCTTCTCAGAAATACAAGCATCTAAGATATCCCCAGAGGCCTCGTGATGGAAAATGCTGTCCACATCCAAAGAAAGAGCTATGGAAGTTGAATCGCTATCACTTTTTTTTCCTCTTCTGTTGAGTTTTGTTTCCTCCTTCTAATGGTTCCTCCTATTGTTTTTAATTTTTACTTATAACTTCGCTAATGTTGAAATATGTTTAATAGGAATGTAAATGTATAGCCTATATGAGATTGTGCACCATCTTGGGGAGGGTGGTGGGGAGGAAGGGGGAGAAAAATTTTCAACTCAAAAGCATATGGAAGTGATTGTTGATAAATCAAATAAATTAATAAAATTTAAAATTAAAAAAAGTTATCAAGAGATAGGTGCATGTATGCATATACACATAGATGCATAGATTATATGTGTATTTGTATATGTTTAAGAGGCAGTGAGGTATAGTGGATAGAGGGCTGACCTTAGAGTCTGGACAGCCTGGGTTCGAGGCCTATCTCTGATCCGTATTAGCTCTGTAACCATAAGCAAGTCACTTAACTTCTGTGTCATAGGTAATTCTCTAAGACTGTAAGTTACAGTTGCCAAGCTAAATCTGTGAATGCAGAAGGAGTTCTCTAAATCATTTTTAACATAAAGTCAAGAATCAATAAGCATTTGTTAGGTGCTGGGGTTACAAATAGAAAAAGAAAGCTGCAAATCTCTAGGAGTTTACTCTCTATATAAAATGTTCTAAAAGTCTTAGCTATTAGATCTTAAAACAGCAGTAAAATTTTGGGGAACTCTGTGTGAATGTATGTTCGTGTGTATGTATATATGTGAATAATCTGCAAGTCAGTTAATGTATTAATGCACATATCCATTAGATCATATATATCCACATTTTTCTCTCCCCCTCTCCTCCACCTTCTATTCCCTAATAATTCATTTCATAACCAAGAGCTAGGAAAAAAATATGTACTCCAGAGTTCAGAATATCACTTTTCTGTAGGACATGAAAGTCCAGAAAGCTTATACATGGAATCTTCCCAATATCATACAGTTAGTTCATCAGGAGTAGAGATCCAGGACCAGGGTCTTAGGGAGGAAGTTTTTGGACTTGCTTTCTTAAAATAAATAAATAACTCTAACATTTATTTAAGCTGGTTTACATTCCTGGACACTCTACTGGAAAATGGGGGAAAGAATTATGTTTTAATGATTTCTGGACTATGATAATCATAGGCAGAGCAAGGACCAAAACTTAACACCTTTTAATTCCCCGATAGCTCTCACCTTACTGGCTCAGCATCTGAAAGGAACTGAATGTGAATTCAGAAAAGTGTCTAGAAAATAAGGAAGGTTTTTAATTCAGCCAATCACAAGCTCTGAGCTAATTTGCATTCAGTAAAGGTGATTTGTACTTCTAAGAGTGGATGGAAAATACCGTCCTATAGTATACTATAGTACTAAGAATTTCTTTGAGTGCTATACTGGTATTACCCACCAGGGGACGACATGGTGCAATGTTAGAAACCATTCATCTTAGACTTTTGTTCATTTTTTTCTTTCTGTAGTTGCATGCTACAAATTTTTTACCTCTCAGGTTGGGATTAGAACAATAGAATGATAGATTAAATTTTTGAAAAGAACCTCAGAAGTCATCTTGTCTAAACTCCTAATTCTATAGATAGAGAAACTGAGGTCTAGAAACACTGAAATGACTTGCCCACAGTCACACTGGTTAATAAGGAGCAGAGCTGAAATTTGAAATCAAGTGCTCTGACTACTAATCTATTAATTTTTCTCTTGAAAGATCATTTGTTAGCCTACAGTCGTTTTGCATTTACAAAGTAGGGTCATGTTGAAGGTTGACTCACAGATTTAGAGTTGAAAGGAACCTTGAAGTTCATCTGGTCCAATTTCCTCATTTTACCATAGCAGCTATGTGGAGCAGTAGATAGAGCACCTGGCCTGGAGTCAAGAAGACTTCAGTTCAAATCTGGCCTCAAATTCTTACTAGCTATGTGACACTGAGCAAGTCCCTTAATCTCTGTTTGCTTCAGTTTCCTCATCTGTAAAATTAGGATAATAATAACACCTACCTCTCAGAGTTGTTGTGAGAATCAAAAATGAGATAATAATTGCATTCGCACAGTGCCTGGCACATAGCAAGTGCTATAAAAATGTTAGCTATTAGTATAGAAAAGAAACTGAGGCTGAAGAAGTAAAATTACAAAGTTAGTAATTTACAGAGTTTTGATTTGATCCCAGGTCTTCTAATTGCAGAGGCTGAGATGTTTCTACTGTGCCTTATACAATGTAGCATAAGGCAATGTAGGTTAAAGAGATTTCATGGCCAAAGGAACACGTACCGAAAACACGAGGCTTCTGATTTAAGCACCTTGAAGTCAAGATTGTGTCAACAAAAGTCAAGACTGTGTATATTAATGATATTCAATACAAGAGAACTTTTCTCCTAGTCCTATTTTCCCACCAATTAGACTGGAATGAAAGCTTGACTTGTATAAAAAATAGATCTCCGTGAAATTATTGGAATCTCTCAAAACAGGTGAATGTTAGCTAAAGAAGGAAATTCAGAAAGGACTTTTACCCAGTGCTGAACCTGGTTGCTGTTTGTCCTTCATTCTTAAAAAGGACTAATGACATCAGCAGGGTGATGTCTTAACTCGCAAGTGAATTGAATTTAAGTGAGGCAGAGCTGTGCAAAGTCATCAGTCTCACTCTGTCCTCCAGAATCATTGGAGTCCAGTAGCAAGACACAGGTCAGGATGACTGGCAATGGCTCCCACAGTGGGAGACTATGGCCTTTTTAAGCTAGGGTCTTTCCCAGATCTCAGTTTGTCTGAGGCAACACCCATTCAGTGATTAAGGCTAGGTAAGAACTGAGGCAACAGATGGATGTAGGCCGTGAAAGCCAAGGGAGAAGAAGCATGGAACTGTTACAGTAATGAATAGGGACCATAAAAGAACACGGCACAATGGAAAGGGCACTGAACCTGGCAGAGCTAAAGCAGAAAACTCAGAACATTATAAAGCCAACTCACTGAAGACCAAATGCCAATAGACAGTCATTCTGGTGATAGGGGAGCTTGCTGCATTCAGTACTTTGTGTAAATGCCACTTCATTTCCATCAAGAAATTCCATATCTCTAAGAAAGGCCAATTCACTAAAAAATATGGGGTAAAGACGAAATAAAACACAAACTGAAAAGGAAACATTTGTCCCATTGTACACCCAGGGCAGCTGAGACAGGAATTGAATTGCCTGTACAATGATAGTTCCTGGTATTGCTAACTCTTCTTTCAGAAATGTTATACACTTCCAAAGCAGTGTTATAGAAATTATGCTGAAATACACACAGGGAATGTTCTCATAAGAAAACTTTAAGGAGTTGAATTTGCTTAAGCATGGCTGAAGTTGCTGTATGTACTAAACCTAATAGTACATTTCTTCTTCCCCACTCCCCCCCCCAAAAAAGAAAAAGATACAGAAAATTGTGGGGAGGGGAAGAACAGCAAGGTTGGAATGGACCTTGCCTGCCAAGTTACAGCCAGAGATTAATTTATCTTGTCTAAAAGTACCGTATTTTACTGCATAATCATCACAGATTTTATGCCAAATTTTTTTGCAAAAATGTGGGGTGTGACCATTATATGAAGTTTTTTAAAAAATTGTGCCAGTATTACTTAAAAATTATTTATTACTAAACTGTCTTTGGCGCAAGATTACAATGCATGGAAAACCCATGAATATACATTAAAATTGAATACTGACAATGCACATGTGCTGAGAATTCTAGGCTCACGGGGTTTGGTCATAATGTATGAGAGATGAATGCATGCTCTGTTTACCTTTTAAGCAAAATGAGGAACAGAATTATACCATGCAATTACTGATGAAAGGTTATAAACCAGTTTTTGACTGAAAAAACAGGGTGCGACTATTATTCGGTGAAATACATATGGTTTCAGATAAGCGGTGAGAGGTGGGTTCTTTTCTCAAGCCAAACGTAATTCAGATGCATCTCTTTCCTTCTCAGAAATATTGAACAGTTCTGGTGCTTATCTGGGAGTAGTAGAGTAGAAGCTTTATTAGAGTTCAGGTGGTTCATTTTAGTTAGAAAAAAAATATATCCTGTACAATGAATACTTAACACACAATTAAGGACTTAATGTTCATAGGATTATAGACTTAGAGCTGGAAAGGAACTTAGAGGTCATCTAGGTCAACTTCTTCATGCTACAAATGGAGAAACTGAGCCCCACATAGCTTCAGTCTGTCAACAAGCATTTATCAAGTACTGCTATATGCTAGGCATTATGCCTGTATCTATATGTATACATATATATGTGTATACACACACACACACACACACACACACACACACACAAATAAAGACAAAAATAGGGTCCCTGGGGGGCAACCAGGTGGCGCAGTGGATAAAGCATGAGCCCTGGAGTCAGGAGGACCTGAATTCAAATCCAGCTTCAGATGCATAACACTCACTAGCTGTGTGACTCTTGAGCAAGTCACTTAACCCCAATTGCCTCACCAAAAGAAAAAAAATAGGGTCCCTGCCCTCAAGGACTTTGCATTCTAATGGAAGAGACAATATGCAATTAACCATTCACACAAACAATTTTATTGTTGTTCAGTGGTGTCCAACTCTCTGTGACTCCATTTGGGGTTTTCTTGACAAAAGATACTGGAGTGGTTTGCCATCTCCTTCTCCAGCTCATCTTACAGATGAAAAAACTGAGGTAAACAAGGTTAAGTGATTTGCCCAAGGTCATACAGATAGTAACTGAGGTTGGATTTGAACTTGGGAAGATGAGTCTTCCTGATTCCAAGTCCAGTGCTCTATCCACTGCACCACCTGGCCACCTCATATAAACAATACACTCTGTAGATGGAAGGTAATCAAAGAGGGAAGGCTCTAGCAGCAGGGGTTAAGTAACTAGCCTAAGATCACACCAATCAGTAGTGAGCATGAGAGCCACAATGTGAACCCAGGTGCCCCTCTCCAAATTCAGCACTTTCCACTCGAGCACAGTGGCTAATTTTTATGCTGCTTTAAGCTTTGCAAAGCACTTTTCCTGTATCATCTCATTTGATCCTCACAATAGTCCTGTGAGGTAGATGCCGTTGTTATCCCCATTTTACAGAAGTGAAAGAAGCAAAGTGATTTGTAACTGAGATAGGACTATAACTCCTGGCTCCGACTCTAGCTACTGTACCACCTACTTGCCACTTAGTGAAAGAGCTTGCATGAATCCTGAACAACAAACTCACCGAACATGAATTAAGTATTTACTATGTCCAAGAAGGCGCTGTGCTAAATGCTAGGGGATACAGAGACAAAAGTCTAACAGCATCTTCTTTCTACAGGGACAGGAGTCATTCATGCATCAATTAATGCAATATCCTGCCAGTGGGTCTGCCTACCCCAAGTCTCTCCCCACTCCAAGCCATTCCTCATTCAGGCACTAAAGTGATTTTCCCAAAACACAGGTGAGAGCATCACACACACACACACACACACACACACACACACACACCCATATATATCCATATATATATATACATATATATATATACATATATATATGTATATATATATATATATATATATGTATGTATGTATGTATATTTGTTCCCCTAGGAACAAATATAAAAAGCTCTGTTTAGTATTCTAAGCCCTTCAAAATCCAGCCCCCTCCCACTTTTCCAGTCTTCTTATATCTCACTTCCCCAACACTTACTCTTCTATCCAGTAACACTGGACTCTGAGCTATTCCAGGAACAAGACACTCCATCTCTAGGTTTTGGTCATTCTCTCTAGCTGTCCCCCAGGCCTGGAATGCTCTCCTTCCTTCACTCCAACTCCTGACCTCCTTGGCTTCCTTTAAGTCCCCGCTAAAATCCCATCCTCTACAAGAAGCCTTTCCCCACCCCTCTTAATTCCAGTGCATTCCCTCTGTTAATTATTTCCTATTTGTCCTATATATAGCTTGCTTTATATATACCTCTTTGCATATTGTCTCTCCCCTCCCATTAGATTGTAAGCTTCTTGAGGGCAAGGACTGTCTTTTACCTCTTTTTATATCCCCAGTGCTTAGCACAGTGCCTGGTACATGGTAGTGAGTGTGAGAGTCATAATTTGAACCCAGATCCTCTCTCCAAATTCAGCACTTTCCACTCAAGCACATATAAATAAAGCTATATAAGCAATAAATATTTGTTGAATTAAATTGAATGTATGCAGATAAATAAATATAAGGTAATATGAGGAAGGAAAAATAAATAACACCCTGGAGGACTCTTCCAGGAAGGCTTACTAGAAGAGGTGGCCATTGGGGTAAGCCTTCAAGGATTCCAAAAGACAAGAAAAAATGAAAAAGGAATCCATTCCAGATATGGAAAAATGGTGGCTTGTCCTAATGCCTGGAGAAAGAAGATATAATTCCCAATAAAGAAATAGCTAGTAGTCCAGTTCAGCTAGAGAAAAGAATGCACAAATGAGAGTAATGTGAAGTTAGTCTGGAAAGGAAGGGTAGATACAAATTGTGGGAGGCTTTAAAAGCCAGGCTGAGAAGCCTATATTTTTTCCTACAGGAAACCATCGAAATTCTTTGAGCCTTGACATAGACAGATCAATTCCTTTGAGATTATTTTGACAGCATTGTCAGGATGGGTCAGAGAAGGGAGAAACTAGAGAAAGGGAGAATAATTTGAAGGCTGTTATGGGCTGGTCCAGGGAAAAAGTGATTAGGGCCTGAAGTAGGCTGGGGGCTGACCAGAGAAAAGGGTACAGATATAAGAGATGTTGATGGAGGTTGAATTAATAACTCTCAGCAACTGATTGGATGTAGGGGAAGAAGAAGGGGGAAGAATCAAGGATGGCTCCATGACCACAACCTGAATAACTGGGAACATTCCACTGAAATATCAATATTGATTCTCCAGCTCTAAGCAATGGCATCACAAGGACAGAAATGCTATCCAAAATAGACACTTAACACACAAGATAAGGACCTGTGGGAAAGAAGCATAGCTGAAATGTCACACAAAAATATTCTCACAAAAAAAAATTGAAGGATGGTAAGAAGAAACAAAAAATAACATGTCATAACCCCTGTTTCATCAGGATATGGCCTAGTCAGTAACCTAGTCAAGCCAGGGCATGATTCATCTCTTCCCTCTAGTGAATAGCCTTAATTAGGATCAACAAGGATGAGCCTTCCCTCATTCTAGTCTTCTGGAACTGTGTGAGGATTTAGATCATACATTCTGCTTTCCTTGACTCAGGCCAGAATGCTCAATCATATCATGAAAGGAAAAGAAAAGAGGAAAAAAAATCAACTGATCACCACCCAAAAGTGGGCATTTTTCCTGTAATGGCTTGGCATCTAGGGGAGGAGAAGGGGTCTTTGCCTAGTCTACTTTGTAGAAAAGTCCAACTCTGCCCACCTAGAACAGTGGTCCAGTTTATCTAAACCTTACTTGTCTTTAAAAGTTAAATTGCTTCGGGAAAGACCATGTGCAGAAAGGCCTACATCAAACTGGAGGAGTGTAGATCATTTCACCTCCAACAGACCTGTGCTTTTCCAGCTGCATGTGGTTCATAGACATACCAGCCAAACAAAGATAAACTCAGGAGCTTCCCAGGACCTCTGCAAGGATCTTCAACCCAGGAAACCAAAGCCAAGCTTTCACTCGCACATTTATAAAGCTATAGTGCAGCCATGTGGGCCAAATTGAAACTACTCCTGGGCTGCCGCTCAAGCTGACAGCTGTGACTGATGGCTTCGACATCCTTCATGAGGTGCCTGTCCTTTCAAGGAGAAAAAAACAGCCAGATGGATCTGGAACTACTCTTCTTCTCAAGGGAACTAAATAGACTTCCCAACTTCCAATCATACTCTCACCGAAGTGTCTGCAATGCTGTAGGAAAGGTAGTGGGAAAGAGTGGAAAGAATATTAGATTTGATCAGAGAACCTGGGTTCAAATCCTGGCTCTGTGGCTTATGACCTGTGGAACTTGAACGAATCCCTTAACCTTTCCAGACTCCATTTCCACATCAACAAAATGAGGAGATGAGACAAGGTAACCTCTAAATTTTTGTGCCACATCTCGTGGACAAGTCATCATTGGTAATTCACTTCTATTCACCACATGTCTTTCCGTCATGCTTTGGATCACCTATAATTGTGATTCTTCTGAAATCATGGTGTTTCCTAATTTCTAGCCATTAATGGGAGAGTACTGATGTAAAAAAAAAAATGGGCCTCTGTGCCAACGAACAGCTTGGGATCTTTAAAAGCACCATGCAATTTTCTAAATGCCATCCAGCTTGCCTTTTGTTTCCTACTCAATTCTGTGCCCAGCTCCTTGCCCATCTGCAAAGCCTCTCTAACACATATGTAGTGATGGGTTACTTCAATGGGCTATCCTTCTGGCCAGGTGGTGCAGTGGATAGCACTGGATCCAGAGCCAAAAAGACCTGAGTTCAAATCCAGCCTCACAGAGTTACGAGTTATGTGTCTCCAAGTGACTCAGTTAACTTGTATGTACTTCAGTTTTCTCATCTGTAAAATGAGAATAATAATAATACCCACTTCACACAATTTTTATAGGGATCAAATAGGATAATACTTGTAAAGCACTTAACATAGTACCGGACACAGAGCAGATACTTAATAAAGGAACTTGTTTATTTCTTTTCTTTTCTTCCTTTTTTCTTCTTTTCCTTCCTTCCTTCCTCTTTTTCCTTCTGCATGTTCAGTCTGATAAGTATACATTCTTTGCTCATATAGGTTTCCTGTCAAGATTGCTAGGCTGATCTCTTTTGAATGGTTGCAGATTTCACTGAGTAGGCCCTGTCCTATTTTGGAACTTAATCCAATTAGCACTGAGTTGTCTGCAAATAGGAATTCCCTGGAGAACCTCAGCAAAGATAGAGAACCCCCCCCTTCCCTTCAGATTTTGCACGGGTCATCCTCCATGACACGGACAAACACCCTTTTGCAATCATATATTTTCTTGCCTTATGCCTCACTTGATACTGATATGCAGGAAATCCTCGAACAAAGTTATCTATGTGTTTTAGTCTCTCAAGGAATCTTTTGTGCTGTCATTATGGGGATGGAAGACATTCCTTTGGAAAAATCTTTAAAGCTGATCTTTGTTCCACTGAATGCTTTAAAATGCTTAAATGTTTTCAGTTTTGTTGACGCTTTTTGTTTTTATATCACATTCATTTCTGAATATTTGTCCCATGAGCCATCTTTTATAGCAAATTTTATAAACTGTTCAACACAAACACTTCCAAAGTATCTGGCAACATATGCAACATTACATACCCGTTGTCTGCCACCTCTCCAATGAAAGGAGAGAAGTGCATTTTCCCTCTCTTCTCCAGGACTAAGCCTGTTTCACTATAATGACATAGTGTTCAGTTTCTTTTCATCTTTCTTTCCAGTTCCACTGCCTTAGATTTTGGGCCTATCGTTTTCCTGGCTCTGTTCGCTTCACTCTGCATAGTTATTTTTCTTTTTTTTTAACCATCAAGAGATTTATTTTCTTAATGTAAACAATATTTTGTTTTTCCAATTATATGTAAAGATAGTTTTCAACATTCATTTTTTGTAAGATTTTGAATTCCAGATCTTTCTCCCTCCCTCCCTCTCCTCCCCCCTTCCCAAGATGGCAAGCAATCTGATATAGGTTTTATATGTGCAATCTGCATAGTTCCTTTTCAAATAGGATGTTTACTGTGGGCAGATGCCCCTCTGATCTCTTTGGGAAAGAAAAAGAGAGAAGGCAAGAATCCAAGTGAGAGTAGGAGAAAGAAGGGGAGGAGGATAGGAAAGGAAAGGACTATGCCTGCAGCCAAGTCACCAGAGTAACAGGAAGCCTCTCTAGGGTTATCTTCTTTTCACAGGTTATTGAGCACCAAAGAGCCATGCCCAGAACTGAGTCTGGACCTACTATCCCTCCTCTGTCCAGGAAGCAGAGGGTTTTCAGGAGATGTCTAGGACAAGCCCATAGAAAAAAAAAAAGAGCCATATTCCAAAGGGAGAGATACAGGTAACCAAAGAGTGCAGGCTCTGTGGCCATCTTGGGAGCAAATTATAGGGCAAATGAGTGACTGCTAAGTCAGCCAAGAGTCCTGATCGTAGGGGACTTCAGGTAAAGACAAGAATGATTAATTAAGTAGTATACACATGTACCTGCACACACACACTTAAACATGTGTAGCATGACATCCTGGCTTGCTTGTTAAATGTCTATATTAAATAACATAAATTTTATATATAGGAGATAGAGAGTAGACTGCTGATTCCACTGATATGGGGAATTCCCAGTTGAGGAAATTCCCTCAGCATCTTCTATGAAACTCAGAGTCTTAAAAAATTTCCTAGAGCACAGAGAAGTTAAGACACTAGGTCAGGTCACAGAGTCAGTATGTATTGGTGGTAGGACTTGAACCCAGGTCTACTTGTCTTTGAGTTCAGTTCTCTATCCACTAGGTCACACTTCATAGAGACAGACATACACGTAGACAGAGATGGAGACAGAGATTCAGATATAGATGATATAGATATATAGACAGGGATGGGCTGATAAATGTTTAACAACCAGCTCTCCAGGGGAAAAAAAATGTAAGCATAACACTTTCAAGTTTAATCTCCATTAACATTTTCTTAACAAATTTCTTAAGTCTTGACTATCAACAAAACAATAAACCAAGTCCTAATTTATGTCATTTGCTGATTTTTGAGGTATAAATGCTCACAGTGTAAATTAACAATTGACACTCTCATGAGCGCCTGGCATTTGCTGGCTTCAGCACATATCTGGTTATAAATGCAGATATAGGTGTGTATATGCACACATACACATACAAATATGAAAGTCAGCATGGTATAGTGAATCAAGGGAGATGTTCTTGGACTCAGAAAGATGTGGGCTCAAGTCATTTAACCTCTCAGTGTCTCCCATAAAAGGAGGACTGTAAGTTGCCTGTTTGCTTCATGGAAGTTGTCCACACTGGGAGTTTCCCCATGTTGATGAAATCATAGGTCTGGACTACCCATGTGGGTGCGCGCACACACACACACACACACACACACACACACACACACACACAGAGTAATAGTTTTGCTGACTTGTTATTTGCTTGAACTTTGCAAGAGGGCTTACTCTGCAAGACCTCCATAACTCAGTGAGATGCTCAAGACCATCAATAAGAAGATTTAAAAGTAAAGGGGAAAAGCATTAGCTAATCTTACTGATTAAAATGTTACAAAGCCCAAAGCAGAGACTGAGAAGAGGAGAATCAGAGATAGTAACCCAGAGCAGAGGGGTAAAGTATAAAGTACTTTATATTATAGCATAAAGTATAGTATGCTGTATTATACTACCACACTATAGTTTAGTACATTATCATGTAAATGTAACATTTTAATACTAAAGTAAAAAATAGGCAGCTAGCTGGTGCAGTGGTTAGAGTGCCAGGCATCTTCTTGAGTTCACATCTGGTTTCGTACACTTACTAGCTGTGTGACCCTGGATAAGTCACTTTACCCTGATTGCCTCAGCTTCCTCATTTGTAAAATGAGCTGGAGAAGAAAATGGCAAACCACTCCAGTAACTTTGCCAAGAAAACCCCAAATGGGGTCACAAAGAGTCAGACATGACTGAAAACAACTGAACAACAACAAAATAGTATATAAACTATAGTGTTTAGTAATATATACATATAATATGTAGTAATATACTACAGTATTTAGTATAGCATACCAAAGTATAGCATAAAGCACTTTATACTATATACATGCCCAAAGACTGAGCTACCTTAGCTGCTGTCCTTCCCCAAGGATGCTTTGTGCTTTGTTTTCAAGTTGGTTTTACTCAGAATAAGACGTGATCTCAGGAAAAGTAAAAGAGACTGTGTGTATGTGTGTGTATGTGTTTGTACAAGTGCACACATGTGTATTTGGACATGGCTTCCCGAATACTGTCCCTTGTTTATTATTGGGCTTCACCTTCTTTCTGTGTTGTTCCTGCTACTCCCCGTAGTAGATAGCTAGTCTTGATCATACAATCAAAGATCATAGATCTGGAAAGAACCTCAGAAGTCATCTGATCCAACCCCTTCTTTATACAAATGAGAAAGACTAGGACCAAGATCCCCAAGGTCTTAAGTCACAGGCAGAATGTGAACCAAAGAACTCTCATTCTGGAGTTGGCGTCTTTTGCACTGCGCCATGATACCTCCAAAGCAGATCTTTAAGTCCCCACATTTAAGTATATTATTTCCGATCCTTGTTAAAAACTCTTGACCAAGAAACCATTTTTTTCTGCATCATAAACCCTGGTACAAACCTGATTCTTTGATGCTATCAAATGAGGTGGTATTTGTAAAGTGCTTAGTACAGTGCCTGGCACATAGTAGCAACTTAAAATGCTTTTTCTCTCCCTTTCTTCTCTACCTGTCTTCTCAACTAGTTGTTCTCTTGAACTCAAACCCTTTTAAAGAAACTCACTTATCCAAATCATAGCAAGGCAGAAATCAGGAGAGGTATACATAGAAGATTATATGCCAGACGATATAGATTTGGGAGCTCTCCCAATGGGAGTGAGGAAACTCAGCTCAAGCAAGAGAGAGAGTTCTAGATCTCACCCAAGGGGAAGTCCCCCAAACTCTCTAGTATAGCCAGTTGAGGATAGCGGCTCCTCTCATGTTCCTAGAGTTTTTTTCTTCAGCAACCTGACATGAAGGTGGCCACTTTTACCAATTCCTTCGCAGTTGCCAGCCCATCTGGGTGGCACAGAGGTTCATATATCTAGGTTTCATCTTTTTCTGCATGAAAACATTAGCATAAACAAGCCAGCTACAATCCAATTACCTCTTGCTGACTCTGACCCCAGACAGATGGAATCTTCTCAATCCACATATGATTTTGAAGGGCAAGGGGAGGGGGAGGTTTTTGCCACAAAGCTTCCCATGAGGAAGTTGGATACTGAAGCTCTTTGTGACACAAGAATGTGGGACAATTATTTTGTGAGTAGCACTGCTGTTCTAGAAGGAGATTCTCCAGGCCACAGGATTGCCAATGGCTGCCTTCTTTGATCTACCACAGGGCAGCTAATTAGAAGACATGGAGCAGTGGAAGCAAACAGGAAATGCCCTAGACTCTGAGTGAGGAAGGAGCCTGAGGTCTGGATATCAGCAATGACTTTGTATGTCAACTTGCTCCTTCCTTTCTTTAGCTGTTAAATGAAGCTAATACATCATTCCTACTCCCTTTCTCACAGGAACATTGTGAGAATAAAGGTGATAATAAGCATGAAGTACTGGGAGAGTCTTTAAAGGAATCCAAGGTGGCAGAGCTTTCTCTAAAGTATTTATAATTAAGCAGACTAATCCAGCTTTTTCATTGTTGTTGTTGTTTTTTTAATTTACTAGCTGGGCCAGAGAGTCGGGAATCTAGATCTGGAATTTTGCTAGAAATTGTGAGGCATTCCCAGTATAATGGCTCCCTCCACCCAAACAGATCAGTATCTCATCTATAATTTAGAAGCTTAGGGTACCAAGAGGTTAAGTAGACTTGTCATGGCCAATAGTCAGGGTGTATCACTGTCTCTGAAGTGACATTATCCGGTACTCTCAGGATCCAGGGGATCTATTGATTGCTATTCTTTTTTTTTTTTAATCTACCCTGGAATCAAACCAGCCCACTTAGAACATAATCTTTGCTTAGATCTGAGGTTTGTTTCCTGATGTTTCTGTTTTTGCTTTCAGAGAGTACCAGAGAGCTTTTGAAACTGTCCTAGGATTCCATAGCCAGTCTTCTATCCCTTATGTTGCACTGCATCTTTTAACTTTATGGAAGTAAAAAAATGGAATAATAGCCTAAATTTATACAAGGCTTCTGAAGAACGAGAAGCTCTTCATGCATTATCTCATTTACCCCAGAACATCTCTCTGTGAAACAAGGTTAGATTATTCATTGTCATAGTAATTTAATGTAAGCTTGATATTATCTATAAGAGCAAGTCATTAACCTGTTATCTCAATATGTTCATCCCCTATCACCTTACCTAGATAGATAGATAGATATAGATATAGATATAGATATAGATATAGATATAGATATAGATATAGATATAGATATAGATATAGATATAGATATAGACGTAGACGTAGACGTAGACGTAGACGTAGACGTAGACGTAGACGTAGACGTAGACGTAGACGTAGACATAGATATAGATATAGATATAGATATAGATATAGATATAGATATAGATATAGATATAGATATAGATATAGATATAGATATAGATATAGATATAGATATATGGAGGTTTTTGCTGTCAGATTTTTTTATATTTTATTTCTCTCAATCTACCAAGATCCACCTTCTCACCCTTCCACCCCAACCCCCTTTCCCCAAAATGACAACACAAGAAAAACAAAACCCATTACAAATAAGTATAGTCAATCAAAATAAATTTCCACATTGGTCATATCCAAAAATATGTTTGTCTCCTTCTGCACTCTTAAGCCTTTGTCTCTCTATCAAGAGATGGGTAGCATATTTTATCATTCATCCTCTGGAACCCTGATTACTTACCAAGATATTGAGATAGATCTCTGATCTCACCAGTGTGGGAACTCCCTAAAGCAACACAAATCCTAGCTCCTTCATGGCTTCCTGTGCTGGGCAATTAAACTCTTTGTGATTTGGGCTTTTCTTGGCAAAGGTACTAGAGTAGTTTGCTATTTCCTTCTCCAGTAATCAAACTGTTCATAAAGGAGTCATCCAACACACCAAAAACTTTCCTTGGATTCTTCTAAATGTATGATACCAATGGCAATGTATAGTGCCATTACATGACTGGCACATCTCCATTTCCGGCTATAAATGCCTATGATGATATCTTTCTCTCTACCTGCACCACCTTTAGTATATGAGTAGCACATGCCCTGGAGAGACTTTCCTAACTTCTATTCACCCTGGTTAGCTGGGTCCATGGATGCTACATCTCCCTTCAGGGATCTAGGGGTAGACCAGAGGGATTGGGAAGAGTGTTCTAATGTTTTTTATAACTCAACCCATCACTGTGCTTCCTCCCACAATTATTAGATGATATCAGTTAGTCATCTAGACTAATTATCTTTTAAAAGGGGGTCTTTACTAAGATAGTAAAGTAAAAACTATGGGTACAAAATGCTGTCCCCAGAGGTCTGTGACGTCTTCACTCTTCCACAAAGACCTACAGAGTCCAGGGGAGAGCACATATGGCAAATGGGGTAACTCACAACTCCTGGAAGTTCTTCAGCTGAAGGCCTTTGGCTGGAGTCCTTGAGATGACCTTAGGAATGGTAAAGCTTGTCTGCTGGGCTCTTCGTGGAACTTTGATTCTGCCTTTTGTCATCTTATGTAGTCTATCCTAGACTCCAGAGCCAGTCATTGCTGCCTTGGGGAGGTTATTAGGATGTTGATGAAAGTCCAATCCTCTTGTTCTCTGAAGTTCATAAATTCCTCCTCCAACTCAGGTGGAGAGTGTGTGCAATGGAGAGTACAGAGAGGTAAACTGAGTTAGAGGCCAAAGAGGTCCTCTTTCTTCCCACAAGAAGGGATTCCTTCTAAGGTACCTGGCCAAAAATGCTCTGAACTGATTCACTATTGAAATTCCCTGCTTCTGTTGGGTCTTCTTAACATCAGGTTCAACTCTCCCAATACACCACCTAGCTGATGACACCTCAGATCCTCTGGAGTCCTGAATTATGCATAACTGTATTCAATCATAAGAACAGACAAAAGAAGCATAATAAAGTCCCCAACATTGCTCTCTCTTTTCTGTCCACTCCTGAAATTCCTGTTCTCATTAGGAAGTTCTAAGATAGGGAAAACAGAAAATTAATGTTGGAAATTTCTTTAAGTGCTATAAAAATGCAAAGAAATGCATTGTGGAAGATTCACAAAAATGCTGCATAGATATGAGTGATTTTGCTTTGGAGACATAGGAAACATCTCAATTCTGATGCATATTTAATTCATTTTTTTTTTAATTCAGAAGTGTCATACCTGTTCTCCAAATACTTTGCCAAAGTACTCAAATTCAGTTCATGAAGTATTTATACACATTTCTCTAAACCATTCCTTTGATCATCCCTCCCCAATTCTAACACCCTTTTTTTCTGTTTCTTCACACTTTAGTAGGCAGTACAGGATCTGTACAAAGCAAATATCTTCAGACAGCATTATTCAATCCTAAACGTGTTTTCCTCTCCCTCTGCTCTGTCAATCTACAAGGAGCTAAACAGTGCATTATTGGCAAAATGGAAACTTGTTCTAATGTCACTAATCAGTACAGTTTCATGCGCATATCTAAATCCTTTGGTACTAGGAGCCAAAAAATAAATAAAATAAATTACATTGATCTAGATGAAAAAAAAAGAAAAAGAAATTCCCTGCCTCTGAACTGGTTCTTTATTTTATAGGTGATCCATGGGGCTTAACCAAGTTTCTCTTAGTTAATCTGAACATACCTCCTGTGCTATATCTCTCTAGATCACGGACTTTTCCCACTAAGTCTAAAGCCTGATTGATTAATTGATTGAGATCAATCTTGGCATAGTATCTTATCACTGTAAGTACAGTGGAGTGATTGATGGACCAACTCAAAGATTCTTACATATGCAAGGTATAAAGAGAGGTTACATTGTTCTAATCAGTCAAATGCTTTATTAAAAAATCAACAAACAAAAGACACATTATAATTGTCAAGATATAGTTTGACATTGAATATTGTCTGCAAAGGACTGCCTGTTACTTTTTCATGTTTATCATCAACTGTACCTTCAATGTGTGCATATACCATTCTCATAAAATTATTCTGTGGTTATTTCATGCCTTTATACTTATATTTCTAAGAGATAATAGTCTCTTTAAGGTTAAAGACCATGTCTTCTATTTGTTTTGTATTTCCCTAAGAGCCTTAGAATAACAGTGGGTAAACCATAACTGTCATTTAACAAGTCTTTGTTGACTGAATACATTATCAATCTAATTTTGCTGACAGAAAAATTGGGGCATGATCATTGTGATTTGCGTAAGTTCTCAGTTACGAGCATTGAGAATAAATGTATTGTCCCCATTCCAACCCTTTGCAACTGCAGGGGGTTCACAAGTGTGGTACATTGCACATATTTTGAAGTTTATTTCAATGTGTAGATTAGTTTTGCTGATTTTTCCTCCTTTTTTCTTTAAAAATATTATTTATAATACAAGATAGCTTTCAGTAAGGGGATATAAGGGGAAATTTTGGTGAAGTAAAAAGTAAAAGACATCATTGAAATTCTGTTTTTTAAAAATAGTAAATATGCTGAATAAAGTGATGAAAATTAGCATAGTCTTTGAGCCAGAGATTCTGCTGCTAGACATATAATCTGAGGAGGTACTTAAGTTTAAAAAGAAAAAAATAAAAATAAAAAATACACCAAAATATTTATAACAGCACTTTTTGTGGTAGCAAAGAATGGGAAACAAAGTACATGATCATCTATCAGGGAATGATTAAACAAATTGTTGTACATGAATGTGCTATATGAAATGGTAAATATTATGAATATAGAGAATCATAGAATGACTTACATGAACTGATGCAAAGTAAAGTAAGAGCCAAAATATATACAATAACTACAAAAAGGTAAATCGAAAGAACAAAAACCATTAAACAATTGATTCTGAATGCTGCAAAATTACAAATGCCAAGCTTGGCTCCAAAGAAGACATATGAGAAGGCACCTCCCTCCATTTCTTTTAGAAGTGAGGGTAATCAGGTGTAGAGCATTACATATAATGTCAAATCTTTTCAATGTATTGATGAGTTTTGTTGAATTTCTTTTTCTTCTTCCTCTGTTTCTTTTTTCTTTTGCTTCTTTTAATGTCTTTCTTTTAAGGAATGACTCTCTTGAGCACAACATACCCACAAAAAACTTACATATCCTAGGGAGTGGCAAGAGGAAGGGATATAGTGGGACATGTAGGTGATGTAAAAACAAAAGATATCAATAAAAATTATTTTTATAAAAGAATAAATGTGCTATTTTCTTCTTTAGATAATCTTTTAGACCTCAACAAGTGGACTTTTCCTCACCCTGAACACTGACTCATAATTTTCCAAATAACTGCTTAGCTGTGAATATTTGGCCTGAGGAGAAGGGGATTTAAACCTTTTGTGGGCATGTTAGGTTTCTATGTTTCCCTCCAAGTGTTATTATTTAAAAAAGAGAGAATGGGGATTAAATAATGGTACATTGTCCATTGAATTTTATGTGGAAACTAATGGATGCAAAGTATATTATTTTCTAACATATTTTTCCTTTCCCATCCTCTTCCTCTTCTCTTTCTCTTCAAATGATAATTGTGATGCATTTGCAGGCAAAATTTCACCTCAGATGGTTGGCAATGCTTTTTTGGACTATTTATGAACAAATAGCTTATCTTTTTGTTGTTGTTGTTGTTTTCATTTCACTTTTATTTGCATCCTAATGTCGTATTTACTCCCAAGCCATAAGCTTTTGTTTCTTCAGTCTTCTGGGATGTCTTTTTCTTTTGAGCAACCTCCTCTTCTGGTTTAGGAACAATTTGTTCCTTTTCAGTAAGGATCATCCCAATATGGCAAGGAGAACTCATGTATGGGTTGATTCCTCCATAAGCCCTGTAAGTATGCTGTCGAGTTTTGGAAGCCTTGTTAAAGTGGATATGCTCAATGATAAGAGAATCCACATCCAAACCCTTCAGTTCTGCATTACTCTTTGCATTTTTAAGCATATGCAGCAAGAATTCAGCACTCTTTTGGGGCCAACAACCTTGTGCTCAACCCCACTGCTTAGCCTGGGCATGCCTGCCAACTCCACCATTGTATGGCCTAAAGGGAACACATTGTTTCTTCAATGTGATGTCTTTCAAATACTTGGTAACTTTTCGCATATATATGCCCTTGATATCTTGGACTGTTTCACGGGTGTTCTTGAAGTGGACCTGAAGATTTGAACCCCTTGACTTGCATGATTTTGTGGGGTTCTCTGGATCAAGAGAGTACCTCACCCTTTTAAATGCTTACCTAGGACAGGTCAAGGGAAGAGCACAAATAGCTTATCTTTTACCCTCCTCCTGCCCTGCTGGGATTTTCTAAGGTGTCACCCAGGTAAGAGTCTAAACTTGGCCTCAGTAAATAATAGAACATTTCTGTTCTAGATGCACTCCCCACTCATTTTCCTCCTTTCATGGTCTTTTTATTCTGAGCTTTCTGTGAATATGGTTTCAATTTTGCCTCTGAAGTTGCAGTCATCATCACTTGCCAACTGATTCATTTGTTTTCTGCTGAAAAGGTAAATGTTGGCCAGGTGCTATTGTAGGTCAGGCCTTCATGACTCTTTCCATTTTGCGATGTAGTAGGTAAACTAAGGATGCTACTTCAAAGTCAGAGCCTTCAAAGAATCTGATGGCTTCCATGGAGAAAGACATTTGCTCTTGGTCCAGAGGAGCTCTGAAGTTCCTTCCAACTCAGAATCCTATGATCCTATTACGTCCTTAGCTTTGGTTTAGTCAGTAAAGCAGAAAGTTTCCTCAAGGGCTTCTGAATAAATCTTATAATCCATTTCTGCAACCCAGCTGTGACCTGAGCACAAAACTAGAAGATTTGTTCTTGCATGTTAATTTTCTTTCAATCTCCATTAACAATTTTATGTATTCCAATATATACACAATACATACAAACATCAATATATCCTGGATCTGCAATGTAGTCGATGTGAGAACTCTTTCAACCACCACAGATCAAAATTTGTCTTTGACTTAGTAAACGAGGCTTAAATGGTTGCCTGAGCCCCTGGAAGGTTCAGTAACTTGCCCAATGTTTTAAGTTCAGGGAGCTTATTTTTCAGATATTGGAGAAAGGATAGCTTTCTCCTGCCCCTCCCCCGACATTAAGTAGCAAATGCTCTCTAAATTGATGGTTATGTGATAAATTTACCAGCACAGCAAGAAAATGAAAGACAGCTCACACACAAAACTGAATTATCCTGGTGAGATTTATTGATGGATTCTTTTTTATAACCAGCTGAGATCCCAGAAGGCCAGAGATCCAAGATACTATGATTCTTACAGGTGTTTCTAGGATTTTTTTGTACCTTGCTTCAGGTCTTATGTCTTCTGGGTCACACAGTGCCGGTGTCTTCAATTCAGCTTATAAAATGAAGCAGCATAAAATGGCTTCCCAGTTTTCCCTTCATATACAGGAAAAGTACCATCTCCAAAGTATACCAGCTATATTTCACAGTTCTCCTCACTTTGGAAGGGTTCTAAAGTGTAAATAGTGGGGAGTACTGCTTCGGTGGCCTTCATGTAAAAGAGAAGTAGCTTCAAGCAGCAGGAGAGCTCATAGGCTCAGAAGAAGGTCTGATACATCAGGTGACACAGTGCCAACTATTCTAGAATGCTCTTTTGGACAGCACCGTTTTTCTTTCTATCAGATCAGCTCACTGCATTAGTAACAGAGGTTCTAGGTGGCTGGTCTCCACTTCTGTCAGTCTCTCAACTCCTGAGATTTCTGTTCTCTGTGTTCCAGCTTTAAATGTCTCAATGTCTCTAATCAGCCTCTCTAAGGGACAGCTAGGTGGTGCAGTGCATAGAGCACCCAGCCCTGAAGTCAGGAGGACCTGAGTTCAAATAAGGCCTTAGATAAACATTTGACACTTACTAGCTGTATGACCCTGGGCAAGTCACTTAACCCCAATCGCCTTAAAAAAAAAAAAACCAGGTTGTAATCAGCTTCTCTTCCTGCCCAGGTGTCCTACCACTCCAGCCTCCAACTTCTTTGGCCATTGACTCCTGATCTTCTAATCTGGCTTCTGTTCTCTGGCTTCTCCCCTGGTTTCTAATACCTCAAGTCAGGGCTCCTTAATGATTGGTGACCCATCTTGCATTTAGTCTGAAAAAACCCAAATCTACATTTCTCTCAGACATGACACATAGACTTACTATACAATAGTCTATAGTCCCAAAATATTTCTTTGATGCAATTTCTCAACAATCAACTCCAAAGTCTAAAAATAGTTATATTCAAATTAGCTAGGGGAAAACAATGGCCTGGAGCCATCTTTATTGTGAGTGCCTTTGCCTTTGAGGGATATGTTTTCTTTTATTATTTTTTTAGTTTTAATTCAATTTTATTTCTTTTCAATTCCAAAGTCTCTCTCTCTCAGTCTCTCTCTCTCTCTCTCCCTCCCTCTCATCCCTTCCCCTCTCCCACCTATGGAGAAGTCAGGAAAAATAAAAACCATTATAAATATGCATAGATATGCAAAACAAATTTCACATTAGCCACATTGCAAAGAAAGAAATAGAAGAAAGTATGCTTCAATCTGCACTTTGGGTCTGTTGATTCTCTTTCTGGAGGTAGCTAGCATGTTTCATCATGAGTCTTTTGGAATTATGGTTGGTCATTGTGTTGATCAGAGTTATTAAGTCTTTCAGACTTGATTATCTTTACAGAATTGCTGTTACTGTATAAGTTGTTCTCCTGGTGCTGCTCACTTTGCTTTGCAACAGTTCAAGACTTCCCACATTAGGGGTGTGTTTTCAATCCAATGCTTTCAGAACTCTGTATCTCTCTTCAAGTGCCCTTATCAGAGGGGCTGCTTTCTCTTTCAGGTTCTCTCACAACTATACTTCTTCAAACAAATTTTCTCTGTGTTTCACACAAAATGTCCTTTTTGTATCATTTTTAAGCAAATAAAATGTCTACTTAAGAAAGGAGCGATTCATTATGAGCAATTCATGTTTTTGAATTTATTGTGCATTTACTAATCTAATTAAACTTCGTGTTTGGATTATTATCTTTAGCAACTATGGATACATGAAATATTAGGAAAGAAAAAAGAAAAGGACAAGAAGAGGGGAGGATAGGATAGATTTGAAACTGAAAACTTTTTTAAAAATCTGAATATTCTTCTCAATGAGGGTGAGTGGGGAGGGAGGAAAGGAAAGAATTTGGAAATCAAAGTCTTAAAAATGAATATTAAAAATTTTTTTTTCATGCAACTGAGAAATAAAATATGCAGGCAAAGGGGTATAGAAATCTATCTTGCCTTACAGGAAAATAGAAGGGGAAGAGCATAAGAGAAGGGGAGGGGAATGTGACAAAAGGGCGGGCAGATTGGGGAAAACAGGGTATTCAGAATGCAGGCCATCTTGGGGTAGAGGGAGGAGAAAGATGGGGAGAAAATTTAGAACTCAAAATCTTGTGGAAGTGAATGTTGAAAACTAAAAACAAGTAAATTAATTAATAAAAAAAAAACCTTTCCCAAAAAAATCCCTGAATATTAAAAATTGTTTTCACATGTAATTGGGGGGAAATAAAATATTATTTTTAAAGAGGGGCATGGCCAAGTAGGTAGGGAACCAACCAGAAATTAATGAGTCTTCTATATGGAAATCCAGTAAAGAAACAGTAGAGATGGAACACTGATTGACAGCCCTATGCCCCAGGATAGCAATTTTTTTTACTAGATGTTAGACTGCTGTCTCATACTTGTTACTAAGTCATACAGGTATCAAATTATGTTAATAACATTTATTAAGCACATACTATGTGCAAGGCATTGTGCTAAGCTCTGGAGTTGGTTGAGGGTTTTTTTTTTATTGGTGGAGGGGGTTTAACTGGACTTATAATCTTATTATCATAAGAAATATAGGAGAATTTCCTTGACAAATGCATATCAGTGTTCTCTCTGCACCTTAAGAGTATAGTTAGTCCCAAAAGTCTTATACTAGAATTTAAGTTTTAATAGCTGTACAAATAATAATATTAGTGATCCAGTAATAGTGTAGTGGGCTTTAAGCTCTAAGCTCTAAGCTTTAATAGCTTAAAATTGTACTAAGACTTTTGGGACATTCTGATTAGGATCTCTAACATATACTGGCTGAGTGACCGTGGGCAAGAGATTAAATGACTTGCCCATAGTCATACAAATGGAATATGTCAGAGGCAGGACTTGAACCCAAATCATCTTATCTCCAAAGCAACTCTCTATCAACCATACCACTCTGGAGATAACAAAGACAAAAATGAAACAGTGCCTGTCCTCAAAAAGCTTTCCTGTCTACTCATAGTTAACTCATAAGTTGGCTAAAACTATTGGCAAAGTTAAATGGAGATTTAAGGTAATAATTCATGTAATTTAGTCAAGGAGGGAAAAAACCCAGATACTTGTTTGGCTTAAAAATTAGCTTAGTCCCAGAGTAACACAAGGGCTTTCTAAGTTTATTTAGGACTTCATTTGCATCACTCTTTAGAGCACAAATAAAGAAAAAATGATTCTGTGTTTAAAAGTAATATTATAGCTTTATACAATTTTGAAATGGTCGTAGATTTAGAGCTAGAAGGGACCTGAGAGGTCATCAAGTTCACCCTTCTCATTTTATTGATGACAAAATTGAGGCACAGAGAGTTTAAGTGATTTTCTCAGCATCACACAGCTGATACAGTGTGTGAAATAGGATTTGAATACAAGTCTTCCTAATTCCAAGTCAAGTACACTAGACAGTAGACCATGCTACCTCTCTAATTAAATATCAGAAATGGAATTTGAACCCAGGTCATCAGACTTTAGGGACAGAACTCTTTCTTCTGAACTACACTGCCCTTGTGATATCATACTATATGAATAAATGGATAATAATAGCTAGCATTTATAGAACATTTTGAAGTTCATAAAGTTCTTTACAAATATTATCTAATTTTATTCTCACAGCAACCCTGGGAGGAAGGTGCTATTATTATCCCTTCCTTACAGATGGAGAAATTGAGGCAAGTGGAAATTAAATGATTTGTCCCAGGGGCACACAGTTATTAAGTGTCCAAGGACATTTTTGAGCTCAGGAATCACGGACTCCAGTTGCCACTGTACCACCTATCTGACCTATAAATAATATAAATACATGCCAATTCAATTAAATATAACAAATTAATTAGGAATCAAAATTTAGGGGCAGAGAGGAATTACGACTGCACTTATCAATGACACTGATGAATATTGACTCTAATTCTTGGTCAGACTGGAAACCTATACTGGATACATAGTATTCCTAAACTATTTCTCATACTTGCATTCACTAAAATTCATGGATTGGGTCCCCAGAGTCAGCTATTCCTTCTGGTTCTAGGGCTAACCCTATAGGTAGCTGCTCCTACTATTGTAGATCAAAAGCTCCCACCAACACATTTCTTGCCAGTAGACATTATCAGCTCTTAGCAGAGGCATTTACTCAAATAGCATAGCAAAAATTGTAGTCACAAACCATTCCCTGCTGGGGTGCATTCTCCTATAAATAACACACAGAATGAGAAGAATGGATTCAAACTTAAGAGTATGTGGGTAGTGAGGCACACACATAGCTTACGTGTGGCAATTAATTACACTCCAGGTACTGGACGGCCCAAAAATAATTTCTCTCTTCAAAGAATCCTTTTACTCGGTTCCCAGGGTGTACTCCTCTCCACAGGCTGACTCCCAATTGCCAGAGATTCTAAATTGTTAAAGCTTCTTACTCATTCAGGAGACTAACCCTCCGTAAACATGTTTACTTCTCACGGGGTACAGAGTCTTCTACTAGTCCAGTAACTCCACTTCAAAAATTCATGGCCAATGTGGAGGGAAATGGGAGATGAATTCTCTCTCCTTTCTTTCAAGAGGTCTCTTCTGTGAGTAGCTCTTACTTGGCAAAATCTTGGAACTCTTGAACTACTGGAAAGGATTTCTCTCAATCTGTTGCTAGTTTCCATGACTGATGGGGAAAGGAAGAGGAAAAAATCCCTTTTCCCCTCCTTCAGGTATCTCACTGCACAATTACTCTGAACCTTGACTGTCTGGAACTCCTCAGGGCCTAGCTATTTCAAGTCTCTCAAGGCATAGCTAACTTGTTTTCTTATCCATTGGGATTATTCCCTTTCTTAACCAATCAGAGAGGTCCACTTCTCTTAAAGGGTTCTCTTAGTTTAACACTCTACAATTTTATGGTCTTCTGCAAAGAAGGTTGGGGCTTCTTCCATTTCAGGTTGAAAAACTAAACTGGTTTGAGACACTCAATCTTTATCACATACGTTCTGCCACAGGTGGTTCAATGTAGGGTTTGGCTGCAGAAGAGTCATTGGGAAGTAATAGTAATGTTTAAAAAGGAAAAAAAAAGAGCACCAATAGAACAATTTTTTTTAATCAATGGTCCAGATTATAGTAACCTTGTGTTTGACAAATGTAAAGATTTAAGTGTTAGGGATAAGAATGCATTATTTGGTAAAAATTGTTGGGAAAGCTGGAAAGCAGTTTAGCAGAAATTGGTCATAGACCAATATCTTAAATAAACCATTTACCAAGACAAAGTCAAAATAGATACATGACCTAGATATAAAGCGAGATATCACCAGAAAATTAGAACATGGAACATATTACCTATCAGACTTATGAATAGGAGAACAATTTATAAATAAACAAGGTATAGAGAGTATTGTGAGGTGTAAAATGGATCATTTCAGTTACACTCAATTTTAAAAGGTTTGCACAAATAAAACCAATGTAGCCAAGATTAGAATGAAAACAGAAAATTAGGGGGAAATTTTATAGACAGTCTCTCAGATAAAGGTTTCATTTCTCAAATATATGAAGAACTTTGTTAAATATATAAGAATGAGTCATTCCCCAATCGATAAATGGTCAAAGAATATGGAGAGGTGATTTTTTGATGAAGAAATCAAAATTATATACAGTCATACAAAAAAATATTTCTAAGTCATTATTGATTAGAGAAAAGCAAATTAAAACAACTTTAACATATCTTCTTATACCTATCAGATTGGCTAAAATGATAGATGCCCTTTAATTGAGGAATGGCTAAACTAGCTGTGGTATATGATTGTGAGGGAACACTATTGTGCTATAAGAAATGATAAACTGGTTGATTTTAGAAAAATATGGAAAGGCTTGCATGAAATAATGAAAAGTGAAATAAGCAGCACCAAGAGGATATTGGACATAGTAACAGAAATATTGTCCTAAGAACAACTTTGGACAACTAATTCATTTTGAGTTTCATAAGTACTCAAACCAACTACAAAAGATCTACTGGCAAGATCTATGAAGGAAGATGCTATCCACTTCTAGAGAAAGAACTAATAGGGGGCAGCTAGGTGGCAGCTAGGTGGCACAGTGGATAGAGCACAGGCCCTGGAGTCAAGAGGACTGGAGTTCAAATCTGCCCTCAGACACATAACACGCACTAGCTGTGTGACCCTGGGCAGGGCACTTAACCACATTACCTAGCCAAAAAAAAAAAAAGGAGAAAGAATTACTAAATAGAAGTATGTGTAGTATGGTTTTATACACAAACACGCATACACATATAGCCTTCTCTAGGGTAGGGTGGGGAGAGAGGGGAAAAAATAATAAAAAGTACACACCAGAGAACAAAAGAAAACTCAGAAGAAGCACCAAAAGGCAGGGTAACTTTGAAAACAATGTGTAGTATTTATTAAAAGTTTTTAAAAAAGGAAACAGTGTGAAATGGAAATTCATGGTTTTATATTGAATCTTGTCTCTATATTGTGCTGTGTACATAGAAATGTTCTTTTTTTGTCCCTTTGTATTTAAGTTTAAAATGAATAATTTTTTTAAATCAATGGTCCAGACCCAAAATTAATACTTTCAGGATTATGATGGTAATTACTCTTCCTATTAGAAACCTAAACAGGAATTAACAAATCACTAATAATAACTCACATGCATACAGTGCCTTACATACTTTCAGCTGATGATCACTACATCCTTGTGAGAATGTTATAAAAATTTTGACATAACTGTTGTTATACCCACTTTACAGATAAAAAACTGAAGCTCAGAGAGGTTCAATGGCTTTCCCAAGGTCACATAGCTAGTAACAGAGGTAGGTTCTTTCTAACTTCACATTTAGCACAATATTCACTCATATCCCTTGTTTAAGGGGTTCTTTTCTTTACCCCTTCTGGTTAGTGCAAGGGTGCTTGATTCTGGGCCTCAGTTTTCTCATTTGTGAAATGGAAGGTTGGTATTAGATGTTCCCCAAGGTTTCTTCTATCTTCAAAATGCTATCTTTTTTTGGAGGCAATCAGGATTAAGTGACTTGTACAAAGGTAGTAAAAAAAAAAGTATCTGAGACCAGATTTGAACTCAGTTCTTCCTGACTCCAAGGCCAGTGTGCTATCCACCGCACCTCCTAGCTGCCCTGGATTCTACCCAAAGGTACGTCAACTCTACACAGTCATTAAAACACAAAAGTGAGAACTGGAAGGAAGTTGAACTTTGGGCAAAAATTAACTAATGACATCTAGGGTCCAACCCATTCTAAGAAAAGTATAGCTCCCCTAGCAAAACACTTTGGGGCTCCAAGAAAGATCCTAAAGGCAGAAGACCTCATCTCTCCAGGAAGCAGCTGCTCTTCAGTTGCAGCCCCCCGGTTTGAAACTGTATGGAGAGAGAGAGAGAGGGTTGACAGGAAAGAATGTCTTGGTAGAGATACTTCATTGAAGTTTTAAGAAATGGAAGATTGAAACCATGCATTCAGAGTAATACAATTATCAGAGGCACCCCTGGCATTAATTTCCTCTTCAATCCTCACATGGGCAACTGCAGATTGCTGTTCTGCAGATTTCTGGGTCTGACTGCACCCTTGTTCTTTATGCGGTTTTCCTAGCGAGGAGGCCTCATTTTATTCTCAAATCTAATTTAGCATCTCTCAATAGTTCCAACATTCTTGCCCCCGGTGAGACATGCTAGCAAATATTTAACGACCATCTCTCAGGGGAAGGGGGATGGAATGTACCCTGACACCCCTTTTAAGTTTAATCTGCATTATTAAGAATTTCTCTATTACTTCTTTGAGTCTGGACAATCAATAAAACAAGAAATGAAGCCCCGATTTTTGCCTTTTGCCAATTTCTGAAGTGTAAATGCTCATATTGAAAATTTAACACTCAGTTCTTTTAAGCCAGTTCCAACCAACTCCAACACACCAGTGTCCCTTGACAGCTTTTTTTCTTTTCTTTTTTTTTTTTTGGAGGCAATTGGGGTTAAGTGACTTTCGCAAGGTCAAACAGCTAGTAAGTATCATTGTTAGAAGGTTGGCCAACAGGTGATTTTTTTTTTCAGTCAGAGGAACTCATGAAGACAGATTTAAACTCAGGTCCTCCTGACTCTAGGGCCAGTGTTCTATCTACTGTGCCATTTATTTCCTACTCCTAGACATCTTCTAGAGCACCTACTTCCATATCACAGTCAATACATACATGTTCTTATTTTTGTTGCTAGCGTCTTTGTTTTCATTGCTATTGCTATATAACTACTACTGTTATAATTCGTTATTTTTGTTCATAATAATTCAAGAAGATAAATTCCTCTTTCTATTCCCTGATGCATCAACTCTAAATGGGTTTAAAAAGTGAAAGGGCATTCCCAGTATTTGGAAACTCCAAGCTCTCAGATTGAAATTAATCTCAAAAAATCAAGAAGACCCCAACAACTAGGGCAAGTGGTAAAGAGATTTGCAATGTGACTTAAAGGGAAGTTTGGAACAACATCCATGTTAATTCAGTCAGTCATAATAAAGATGGTACATGGACCCTTTTAACCCTAAATTTGCACATGAGGTAAGGGAGGGAAGAAAAAAATCAATCATGTTCCATCAGTCCCAAATGGAAAAAGCAAAATCTAACTGGAGAAGGAGTAGAAGATGGACAAAGCTGAGAGGCTGGTACAACATATCCAGTGAATTCATCAAACATGCATTAAGCACCTCATGCATGCAAGGTATTGGGAAAACAATGCATTGGGGATGTTCGACACACAACTGTAAATATAGACATAGAATTTCTTCCCTCCAGGGGCTTATAATGGAGCAGGACTGATAAGACAGCACATAAATGGCACTTCTTCAAAAGATCTTTGACTTAATCAGTGTGAACATTTTCTCATCCAACAGAGATTGCAAACTCTACAGCCGATGTCTTCATGAGTTCCTCTGACTGAAAAAAAAAACCACCTCTTGGCCAGCCTTCTAACAATGAACCTCTCTGAATTTGTGTGGGTTAATCATAATAATAGTTACCTTTTGTATAGCACTTTAGACTTTGCAAAGCACTTTATACGTGTTATCTCATTTGTTCCTTACAACAGCACTGTGAGGGAGATACTATTATTATCTCCATTTTACAGATGAGCAAACTGACCAAGACAGGATAAGTGACTTGCCATGGGAAACACAGCTACTAAGTTTCTGAGATAGTATTAGAACTCAGATTTTTCCAAGTCCAATTCCAGGACTCTCCCCACTATACTACCTAGTTGTTTTTTGGCCGACACTGAATGTCCTTCCAGCATGATAAGACCTGAAACAAGAGCCCAGAGTTGACAACACAAGGAGGCGTCTTAAGAGAACTTGGGAGAATTTTGTCTTCTATTCTATCAGTAAAATTAAAACTCCCCATCATATGTTTCCTTTTTTCCCCTTATTCTATTCCTCAAAAGCTCTCAACATCATCTCCTCTTGTCTCTCTTTCTTTGCTCTAGTCTCTAATAACAAGGTCAAACTTCTCCTTGCCAATTTCAACTCCTTGATCTCATCCCCTTTAGTCTTTTCTGGGACCAAGATCCTTGAAATACCCACCTCTCTCTTTAATCTTCAGTGGTTATTAACTGACAGACTTCCCAGTGACAAACACACCAAGATCTTCCTTGTGCTCTTTAAATACAAAAATGAACAAGAAGTATATAATTGCCAAAAAAAGTTAAGTGACTTCCTCAGGGTCATACAGCTAATAAGTGTCTCAGGTAGAATTTGAAGTCAGGTCTTCTTTATTCCAAGCACAGAATTTTATCTACTGCATTACCTTACTCCTTTCGAAACTTGGACTAAAATTGCTCTCTTCAAGGTTGTTAATGAAGGATTTCTAAAATACTTAATCTGACAGCCTTTTCTCAATTTCCTTCCATCTTCCCTAACTGGCATCATTTGAAATAAATGACCTCCTATGTGATCTCCTCCCTAAGATTTTGTGACACTGTTTTCTCCTAACTGTTTGACCACTCCTCAAGGATCATCACTGTTTTCTTAGCCCCTAAGGAAAGGTATTCACCAAGGTCATATCTAGACTTCTCCTCTTCTTGTTATTTCTATGCATATGATTCTCATTTCTATATATTCAACCCTAGTCTCTCTCCTGAGCATCAATCCTACATCACCAACCATTGGTTGTACATTTACAAGTGGATTTCCCATTGACATCTCAAGTTCAAAATGTCCAAAATGGAACTCATTATATTTTCCCCTAAACCTACCCTCCTCCTAACTTCCCCATTTTTTTTTGTGAATGCTCCACTATACTTCTAGTTACACATGTGAACAACCTTAGAGTCATCCTAGCCTCTTTCCTTTCCCTTACCCCGCAATATCAAATCAGTTGCCATGTCCACCACAACATTCCTCACATCTGTCCCCTTGTTTTCACTCACAATGGCCCAATTCAGACCTTCATCACCTCTAGACTGGGCTCTTTCAAAGCCTCCTTCCTAATCCCCTTCCCATCTCCTCCCCCTTGGCAAGCAATCTCAAACCAGCTACCAAAATAATCTTTCTAAAGCAAAATCTGATATGTTGTTCCTTTGGTCAAGAATCTTTGTTAGTTTCCTATTACTTATAGTATAAAATACAAACATCTGTTTGGCATTTAAGGCTCTTTCCAATCTGGCTTCTAGCTTATTTCACTTTATTCCCCATTCATACCCTAAGTTCTAGCCAACTGGCTTGCTTGTTGTTACCCAAACTCAACATCCTATCTTTCACCTCTATGATTTTTCCATAGGCTGTCCCTGATGACCAGAATTAAATCTCTCTTCACCTCCACAAACCAGAACTTATAGGTCATCTCGTATAGGGGAGCCTCATCTGTTTCTCCTTAAATGTTCATGCTATCTCTTCCCAAATAATCATTTCTATGTTTATCTGTTTACACGTTGTCTGGCCCCATAGATTATAAGCTCCCTCATGGCAGACACCATCTTTACCCTTTTCCCTGTATCCCCAGCATACAGCATGGTGCCTTGCATATAGTGTACACTTAATAAATATTTGTTGATTGGCATAGGACTTTAGTCTCTGGTGTAAATCATACTTAGTGGTTGTCCCAGGGGGGAAAATCTTCCCTATGTTCTTTGTAGAAGTGGGGGACTGTGAGTATGCAACAATGAATTTTTAATGTCAAATATTTTTAATATGTTGCTTAGTTTTACTGAACTGTCTTTTCTCCTATTTTTTTACTCTTTTTTAATAATAGATATCTCTAGGAGAAAGAGAAGGGAAGGATACACTGGGAAATATAACTGATGTAAAGAAAAAAATCAATAAAGTTTTGGGTTTCTTAAGAAATTTAAAAATGCAATAATTATCAGAAACCTGTCCAAAATAAATGTTAACTAGATAACACTAAATAACTAGATAACCACAAAATGATGCTAACACCAGTCTCTCTCCTAAAAGTAATGGTCTCTCCCCTGTAATTTTGCATCAGTTAAGAAAGACGTTGGTTATTCCCACATGAGGCACCCCAGGTCAAAGTGACTACAATCTCCTCCTAATTCACTAGTCCTGTATTCTGCCATCAAAGGGCATCTGCACAATCATAGAGTGTCTGCCCTAAACTTGTCCTGTGATTCAAAAGAGCTAAAAGGAGTTGAGCATCAAAAAGAAAACTCCTGCCCAAACTGCTTCCAATCTCTGAACAGTCCAGCATAAGGTGTGGGGAAACAAAGCCACCAAGTGGCCTGTGGTCATGAAAGCTGGAATCACTTAGAGAAACAGATGGGGTTTCTGAAAACAGAGGAGGAAGAGCATATTATTTGGGAGGTGCTTCCAGGTGTAAAGCTCAGAATCAGCCAGGAGGGAAGCAGATTAAAGGAGCAATGAGGGGAGAAGTCGGGGAGGAACATATGGAGTAGGCGGGAGAGATGGAGGAAATGAAAGGCAAGATGAAGGCAGGGGCAGAATCATAACTTTGAAAAGGAAGGAGAGGCTTGAATTTGTAGATGGAAGAATTTCAGAAGCAAGGGCAGATTCCAGCAAGTCTAGAAGCCACGTGGCCAAGATGTAAGAGAGGAAAGTTATCTGAGCAGTGGAATTTTAATGAAATTTAAAGGTAGATGAGAGAGAGGAGATCAATGAGATGAGAAAGTTAACAGAGCGTATAGGGGTACAGATTAATTTTGAAGTGAAGGCATTGAAGGATAATGATGGGTGGACAGCAAAGGTCCAAACAAACCATGGCCAGATGTAGATTCTGATAGGACTTAGCTTGATTGGAGTGATTGAGGGAAAATGGGGAAGGCAAAGATCTTTACTACTGCATACAGGCAAGGTCTTGTTCATGGGACTACCATAAGCTCAGTTACTTCTTTTCTCTTCACTCTGGCCTATTCCCTATGAAAGAATTCCTCTGTTGGCCTCACAAAAAAATTTTATTTACAATGCCAAAGTGGATATCATTTCCTTGCACTAGTCATTAGACAGAAGCACAATTTTGAACCCGGAAAACTGACTAAGAGAAGGACAGAGAAAGCATCTGCTCTAGAAGAGCTCAGAATCTATGCTCCATCTAAATTGAGCTCAAAATTGCTCAGCCTTGGCTGTCCCCACCCTCTCTCCTGTCATTAAGATATAAGAACAAGATGACATAAAAGCAAGGAAAGCACTTTTGGATTTTTTTTATCTCCTAACCCAAAAGGTCTTCTAGAAGAAGATGCTATTAAAACATTTAAAGTGATGTCAGACCTGATGAGAAAATGGGGAAAATCTATGGCCAGCCTTCACAACTTAAACAACTGCCAAAGCTTCAAAAAACTAAATTGCAACTGTTCTGTAATGCCTGGTGCCCAGTTCTGAAGCATTAGGATTTTTCAAGAATATGAGAATAATCAATTAAGTTCTCAAGCTGATCGAACCAATTAGAATAGTTCATAAAATCAGGATTACGGAATTTCAGAGCTGGCAGGGACCTGAGCAACGATCTAGCTCAAACCACACCCAAAATAGAATCCACACCCCACCCCCAACCTTCCCAGCATCTTGCTGGATGAGTGGTCATTTAGCCTCTGTTAGAAGACCTCCAGTAAGGGCAATCATGAATGGCCCTTATTGCTAGCAAGTTTTTCCTTATACCAGGCTTGAATTTGCCTGGTATCAAGCTTCTACCTATTGCCCCTCTCCTGCCTTCTCTGGGTTTAATATAGGGTGGGGTGCTAAAGCTCATTTGTTTACATTTCTCATCTCAAGGTTATTAGTCCTTCAGTCACAGTGTAATAGGGACTTCCTTGACACTTCCCTCCCCAACCACATGCAGGGATGCCCAGGTATAAGTGCAAGAGAGACAACTTGGCCAACCCCAGTGGGAGAAGAGGAGTCTGCCAGTTCTAGGGAGTCATGCACTCCAGAGAGAGACAGACACAGAGATAGATGCAGAGACAGACAGAGAGAGACAGAGACAGAGAGATAGGGGAAGCTGGTTGAGCCACAAAGGGGGCTGGTGAATCATGGCAAAAGCCACCCAGCCCACAGAGAAGTAGGTAGAGTGAACAAAGAATTAAATGGGAACAATGGCTGAAGTGACCAGGGACAGCAAAGCTACAGAGAAGCAACTCTGCTAGAAACTGGATCCACAAGGACCCAGAACCAGAGGGAATTGGCACCAAGGAAAGCTAGAGTAAACCAACGAGCCAACTCTGATTTCTCTTTATTGAGGACTCACTGGGGCAGTGTCGTGACCCACAGAATGGCATACTACCTTAGAAAGGAGAGTCTGGTAGAAGTCAGAAAGGGTTCTCTTGACTTTCCAAGCCTTTTCTGTGTCTTAGAATGTGGATAAAACTTGTTTTATGTTTGATGTCCTTTTTTTATCTGCCGTTTCCAAGGGACCAGATGACCACCCTTTGGGAGACAAAGCATGAAAGTTACTTAAGTTCTCAGGTTTCTACTGGGTAACTGAATCTGATGAACCAGAGAGAAGGAACAGGTCCCCAAAGTGACGGGTATATAACAAGTGATTATTCTATTTTGTAGATATAGGGGGAAACATAGTCCAGAGACTTTTCCCCAATAAATATGGTGCTCTTATCCCAGGACTTATGGGATTGTCCCTGTGAGGGACTCCTTGACTTGTCCCCTCTTCTTTGTAAAAAATTTTCAGCCCATTAGGCCAACCAACTCTTCCATCCATCTGCTTGCTGTATCATCAGAACTACCTTTAAAGCAAGAGCTCCTAAACAGGTCTTAGGACCTTTAAAAAACATTTCGATAAATGTATTTCAATTTAATTGGTTTCCTTTGTAATCCTATATAGTTTATGTTATGCATTTAAATATTATCCTAAGAAGGGCTCCATATTCTTCATCAGACTGTCAAAAGGGTTCAAGACAGGCCAAAAAAGTTAGTAACTCTCACTTTAAAGTCTCTAAGAACTGCACAGAGAAAAGTACGCAGAGAGAAATAAACACTGAGGAGTTTTGCAGCTGTAGCAAATAATCGAGGAAATAAATCGGCATGATTATTATTTAGTGCTCAGATTCCTACGAATTTGCTCCTATGAACTCAACAATTTTCTATCACTTTGGATTCTTTTAGGAGACACTAAAGTAATCATCACTGGACAGTTAACTCCATATTGTCTAATGGCCACAGATTTATCCCCCACACTCAGCCCTCTATTATATAGTGTCTAGGCAAAAGAGTATGAATGAGTCTGTACAAATACAACCGCAATATTGAGGGGTGGGGAGTACATTATGGAAAAAACAAGGAATGTCTTGTTTACATATGAAGTACAATACAGTCAGACTTTAGCTATATGGGATCCTTTGGGAATGAATCATTCTGAATAAAGGAGGCTTCATACCTTTAAAGACATTTATTTTAACAGTTTGGTTTGGGAAATCCCTCTCATAGAGGCTACATATCTCCCTGTCTTCTTAAATCTGAAACATTATTTAAGCTTATTGTGAACATCAAATTGTACTGTGCTATATAATACAAGCAAGCTCTCCAGGCCTATTAAGAATTGTGTGACTAGTTGGGCCTCATGGCACAGGCCTGTAATCTCCACTACCAGTGATGCTGAGGGTGGTGGATTGCTTGAGCTTGGGAGTTCTGAACTGCAGTGGGCTAAACCAGCACTTCCCATCTGAGGGGCAGGGAGAGAAGGAAAGGGAGAGAGGAAGATACAGAGGGAGATGGAGAGAGACATAGAGAGGGAGAAGAGGAAAGGGAGAGAAGGAGAGAGAGCAGGAGAGGGGAAAAGTGAGAGAAGGAGTAGAGATGGAGATGGGGACAGAGAAAGGAAGAGAGGAGGAGAGAGAGAAGGAGACAGGGACAGACAGACACAGAGAAAGAAACAGATAGACTACACCAAGTACCCTCCAGATTGCTGGGCTTTTTTATTTTATCTTTCTGCCCCTTAGTTTTTCTGTCTCTTTCTCTTCCTTTCAGACTGTCACTTCTTCATGCTCTCAGTGTACCTACCTGAAAAAACCCTTTTAATCACCTTATAATTTGTTGATTCGTTTCTAAGCTTAGAAATTAGATAATCAAGCCTATTCTATTGAGGTAGCCAGGTTGTATGATGGATAATGTACTGGACTCAGAGTTAGGGTCCAAATCCTGCTTCCTATACTTCCTACCCATGTGACCCTGGGAAAGTTGCTGAACCTCTCTCAGCTTCAGATTCCTCACTTATAAAATGAAGATAGTAATAGCACCTACCTCACAGGGTATGGGGAGGATCAAATAAGATAATGTGTAAAATTGCTTTGCAAAGTCTAGAGCCTTCTACAAATCGTAGTTATTATCATTAAAATTGTGCATTAAGTAAAAGTAAACTCAGATCTGAGTAGAGGGCTGATGTGGGGAGAATCTCCCATGAGTAAAGTAAATTATCTTTTAGTTGTGGTTATGGTGACAACTATTTTGGCTGCTCAGAGAATAAGACCTGGGGGTTGTAGTAGTCTTCATCATCGTCATAATAATAATATTATCTAGCATTTATATAGGTTTGCACCTTTAAGGTTGGCAAAGAGGGTTTTTTTTTTTTGGTCTTCCCAATGACACTATGAGGTAGGTGTCATTATTATCCCCATTTTACAGATGAGGAAACTGAAGCTGAGAGCCATTAGTGACTTGCTCAGGAGTCAAAAAGCTAGACTAAAAGCTCAATATAAGTCAACAGTACAATTCAAAAGCAAAAAAAAAAAACCCGCACCAAAAAACAAAAACAAAAAACCCTCAAATGATCTTGGTGTACATAATGTACAATTCTAGGATGGTGGTAATCCCACTGTATTCTGCCTTTATCAGACCCTGGTCAATTCATGGTGCAAAAATTTAGGAAAAATAATGATAAATCAAATGCTATCTCCCCCATCAGAATGAGAGATCTTTTTATGTTCTTTGTTAAGCCCTCAGTACGATGACAGGCACAAAGTAAGTGCTTAATAAATTCTTGTTGATTGATTGATTGAAGAGTGTCTAGAGGTGAGCAACCAGGATAGTGAAAGGCTTCAAGGCCATGCCATATGCAGGTCTCTTGAGGTAGCTGAAGGTTGGGGAGGGAGGGTCCTAGCCCAGAGAAAACTCCTCTCATCAAGAATCTGAAGGGCTGTCACCTGCCACAAGGGTTTGCCTTGTTGGGTTGTCACTAGAAGTAGTACAGCAGCAACAAAGAGGTAAATTTAGATGTGTTAGGAAAACCTTCCTAGCAATTGGAATGATTCAGAAGTACAACTGGAAAGGGTGGATGCCCCATCCCTGGAGGTCTTTAAGCAAAGGCTATTATTGACCACATCTCAGTTATATTTTATCTTCTTCAGGTCTCTGTTGGGTTCAGTGGTCTCAGGTCTCTGGCAGCTCTGAGATTCTATGACCTTGCTTTACTTACTTCCTGGTTCTTGACTGTTCTAGATAAATGAGGTTTCCTGGTAGTTGAGATCCGGAGAGATAGGAGGCAGACAGGCAACACAATGGATAGAGTATTAGCCTTGTGGTCAAAAACACCTGAGTTCAAACCCTGCTTCAGACACTTAGCAACTGTGTCACCCTGGGCAAGTCATTTAATATAATCTGTAAAGGAGAGCTAAGTGGCATAGTGGATAGCACTCCAGGTCTGGAGTCAGCAAGATTAATCTTCCTGAGTTTAAATCTGGCCTCAGATACTTACTAGCTGTGTGACCTGGGGAAAGTCACTTGACCCTGTTTACCTCAGGTCCTTCATCTGAGCTGGAGAAGAAAATGGCAGACCACTCCAGTATCTTTGCCAAGAAAACCCCAAATGGGGTCATGAAGAGCTGGACACAACTGAAATGACTGAACAACAAAATCATCTGTAAAATGGGAATAATAATAGCACTTACTTCCTAGTGTTATTGGGAGGATCAAATGAAATAATACATATTAGGCACTTTGCAAACCTGAAAGTGATATATATATAGATATAGATACACATACACACATATATATGTGTGTATACATATCTATGCTAGCTTATCTAGTATATATTATACATAATGCACATATAGTTTATATAATATATAATTCATATATAGTATATACACTAGCTTTTTATTAAAATGCAACTTAACTTCCATCCAAAAGGAAAATATATGTAACCTTTAAACCTCCTGAGGACAGTCAACATCGCAGGACAAATGGCCAAGCTGCTGAATTAGTATTAAGGCTATGATGACATCCAGTGGCCAATTTGATTATTCACTCGAGAAACTTCTTGCTCCAACCCAAGTTATCCAGGCTAGCCAGGGCTATTTGTGATCACTTTCAAATTTACTCCGCTCAGTTATGTCCATTTTCCTCTATGTGGCTTCCTAATCAGCATAAACCTATTTCTGCCATTAGAAATTACAATTGTTGTCTTTGTGTGATTTTTACTTGCTTCTTTCTCTCCTTATCCTGCTGTCTCAGAGCCATGGATCCTCATATGCCTTTATAAGGAAGTGGGCCTATCACCCTTTGACAATTCCTAAACTATAATAAGCATGTGTCCAAGGCTAGAATGACATCGACGTAAAGGGGAGGGCAATGCATGGCAGGATGACAAAACCCCAGCAACCCATCACCTTTAAAAGGAAACATGAATGATTTAGGCTTAGACCTGCCAGAGCCCTGCTAATGATCATTTTAAGGTTTAGGCACCTAATGATAACAACCAGCTGTGTCAACCTATTTCTATTTGTGGACTGATTGCACCTAGGAGACAGATGATTTCCCAGCTCCCTGTTCAATCAGTGGTGTTTCACAGACAAAAGGTGTTCTGGATTTCTTTAGCAACTTGCATACCGGTCACCCTGGTCTGGTATACAAGGTCAACACTCACCTTAATGATAGTAGGTCGCCAGCATCAAGTCTCTCCCCCTTCCTACTCCCATTAGCTGCTCATCATTAGGGATGATTTTGAGGCTTTATAGAAAGAATAGTTTCCATCCATTTATCCAAACTAATACTGCTCTTCAGTTGTCAGCTACCACACCTTGTAGTGTGTTGCTCATCTTGAAAAGAGCCAACTTTCATTGTAAGGGACAAACACTGTAGAATATTAGAACCAGAAGGGGCCTGGAAGGCTAAGTTGGTCTAAAAGTCTGCCTAGATCATTAGTGGTTGGACTAGGATATGACTTCTAAGTGCAACAAGAGTCAAGGGCTGATTTGGGAAGAGCTTGTGGCAGGGTGGGAATGTAGCTGAGATCTAGCAATCACAGATTTCTGAACCAGGGAAATGAGATGTTGAACACTTAGTTACATGTAGTAACATGTACAGCATTAGCCTTGGCTGCTGTAAAGATGCCACATGGCACAGTTGTAATGTTGTTCTTTCATGTAGTTAAGAGAAAAAGCCACCAAGAAACTGGGTGTTTATTGTCACTGTCCAAATGATCAATGAGCAATGAAAGGATTGAGAGAAGTTATGTTTATAATAAAGAAAACACAGCAATGCTATTTATTCTTTTTTTAACCTTCGAGTAGTATTCTTCATATGCAGATCTCAAAACACTACTATCTGTCTCTTTGAGACTGTCTCTTTGAGACTTCCATTCTTATGGATTGAATCTTTCAGCATTTGGAGAAACATGAAATCACTTTTTGAAACAGGGATGGGCTACTCAAAGCAGATATTTTCCTAGTGCGTGATCTTCACATTTTGTATTTTTCAAATGTAAGAGGGAAAGAGCAACAACACCTCGGACACAGAAACGCTGCCTTGGAGCCTGATGTCATGGGAATTCACCAAGTCTGTATTATAGAGTTTGTTTGGTACTTCCTGATGCTTCACCTCCAAAGTATTCCATAAATTCTACCAATGAGAAAGAATGCAAAATCACTTAATATGTGCTACCTACTAATGATACAAATACAAAAGGTGAGATCGTATCTGATAGCAGAGTATAGCCAAGGAAGGGAATTTTGTTCTGGGGAGCTGAAGTATTCTGATGCATAGTTCAGTCAATTGACCTGCCCGTTACAAACACAATGGCATTGTTAATTTGATTACTATGTCCAATATGATCACTATGTCCAGGGGCCATCTCCAATTATTCTGAGAGTGAGGCTGGTGATTTTGCACAGCCCTGCTTCACTTAAATCCAATTCACTTGTCACAAGTCATAACATCACCTTCTCAATGTCATGGTCCTCTTCAAGAAAGAAGGACAAACGACAACAGTTTAATTAATTGACCTGCCCCTTACAAAACAAACAAACAAACAAACAATGGTATTGTTAATTTGATTACTATATCCAGTAGGAAAGCTTGGTGGATGCAGCAGATAGGATGGCAATCTAACCGTGGTAGATGGCTGGATAGGATGTAGGCCACAGGATTTAGACCATGACAAGGATTTCAAGGGGGAGAGGTGGAGGTGGGCAGTAGGGGAAAGACATTGCCTACTGTGCTGTCACTCTGAATCTATAGAACCTTTCAGCTAGCTGACAGGGGCTGGGATCTACAACCGTTTACTGGAGCTCCACCCAGGGACAAGCCCATTAGAATGTGAGCTTCTTGACAGCAGAATCTGTCTGACTCTCCCGTTTGTATCTCCAGGTTTAGCATAGTGCTTTGCATAGGTCCTGATTAGTAGAGTAATGAATCCCTTCAAGTGGTTATATTATTCAAATTGATACTGTGTATTTCCATTGGACTGGAACTAATTACAATATTTTACAAGTATAACTTCAAATAGTGTGAATTTTAAAACATGCAACCACTTCAGGAGATTGATTATTCACACTAATTGAGACCTAGCTTTTGTAAGACCTTAATAAATGTTTTATATATTCATATTGCCCAGACCTGGACCAGAGTCCAGAAACTGCAAAGTTCAGAAAAGGAGGGCAGCAATAAAACAGACCACTTAAATAACACTGAAAGCTTGCAGCTGCCTGGCCCGAGCCACTCCTGAGATCCTTAATGTACACAACACTCAATTTCCATAAAATGCAGTGACAGGACCCTCAGTGACTCAGACCAAGACCATACAAGGCCCTAACATTCTCTCCAGAAGTATACAGAGCCTGGCCTTAACAAAAAATTCCAATTCCGGAAGTAAGGCTGAAGAAGAGATTAAAAAAAAAAGATACTGACATTAAAGAGCTATTATGGAGACAGAAACGAGCAAGAAACAAACCCAGAAGATGAGAATAACTCTAAAATATCTACAAGAAAAACACAGATTGGCTGCAAGGTCAACTACAATTCTTAGAAGAAATTAAACAAGAGTTTTTTTTTAAGAGCCAAAAAATGATACAATATTATAAAGAAAGTGAGAGTTCTGGAGGAAAGGATTGGAAAAGAAATGAGAATGCTCATGTAAAGATGATAGAGGAGAATAAACAGCTTATATAAAACCTTATCCAAGTAACAGAGTCCCTGGGAATTAGAATGGATCAAAAAATTAATGATTCTATGAAGTAAGAATATTAAAGCAAAGACAGAAGAACAACAACAAAAAGAAGAAAGAAAAAGAGGAAGAAGGAGAAGAAAAGAAAACATAAGGCATCTGATGGCTAAACCAATCAACTTGGAAAATAGGTCTAGGAGACATAATTTAAGAACCACAGGACTATCTAAACACTATGACCAAAAAATAAGAGCCCAGACATAATATTTCTAGAAACCATAGAAAGAAATTGTCCAGATATATTAGAACCATTTTGGATTTCACTCAAAGTGAAAATAGAAAGAAACTACATCACCTCCTAAAAATACTCCCCAAATGAAAACAACCAGTAACAAGTCTTTTTCCAACTGTTAAAATACGATCTATTTTGTTCTCTCCAATGTTGTTTGATATTCACTTTATCCATCCTACCAATTCTTTTCTCAAAGAAAGTGATCATGATATGGAATCAAGAGGCTTTTGTAAAATCTACAAGTCTTTGGTCTCTCTCATTACCTCTTGAACCATGTTTTCCTAAGTTTTTCTCCCCATATTTCCCTTTTTCTATCTTTGTTCTGAGATCCCCGAGTATCAGAACTTGTGTTGATTTCATTTAGAGGGCTTTGTCAAGTTCTTCGTGGAATTTCTCTATTACTTCACCCTCAGCAACCAATGTCAATGCATGAGCTGCAAGTATTTTTATTGTAGTCTTTTTGCAAACACTCATCAGTAGTAATGAACTATGTGAATAACCAAATAGCCCATGAGATAATGCTTGTTGCTTTGGGGTACGTGATAAAACCTACCCTGCCAATTCCTTTCTTTGCCTCTCCAAGGAGTTTTTTTGCCCCTTAAACACACCTGCCATTTTGCTGTTACTTCCTTTTTTCTTTTGGCTTTGTTTATAGCAAGAACATCAGAATTAATATAATTTAATTCATCCAGATTGATACGATTCAGCTGCTCCTTGGTCATTGGACAAGCAACTCATGTTTAGATTATCAATAGTCAAATTCAAGTTTATAGATGATTAAAAACTATGATTCTTAGCACTCTCTGTTCTCTTACCATCTCTTACCATCTCTCTACTCTGCTACCATCACTGCTGAAGTGGAAGGGATCCACACAGAATTGGGGCCTGTTTTTATGTTTCCTTTGTATGTATGTATATCTCTATATGTATAAATGTGCATATATGTGTGTATATGCATGTATGCAGATAGATGATAGATAGATTGATAGATCGATAAATGGATAGATAGATTTGCCTGTTCAAAATTAGTTAAATTGGTTTTCAGAAAGCAAATTCTGCCACACTTGAAGCCTTTCCAGTGTGGTAGAATCTGACAGTGGTGCTACCATAGGCTTCATCAACCCAAGATCAACTCCAAAGCACAATGAATCCTTGAAGCAGAGCATGTAAAGGGCAACTCATTATTTTTCGCATCCCATTCCTTCTCCAAATCATTGATGAGGAAGGGAAAGAACACTGACCTTTCCAGAAATGGCTAGAACATAATGGAGAGAAAAGAGGAGAAACTTGGGTGAAGACACAGATGCCATTCCTTCCTCCAAGCAACTGTGTCTACCCAAAGGAAGCCTTCAAATCAGAGGACTCTCTGCCTCTTCTAGCCACAATTTCTTCCCTCTTGCTTTTGTTTTGTTTGGCTTTGTTTCCTCAGAAGTAAAATGAGATTATATGTGGTCTGATTGCTAGTTCTGAAAGTCACAAGAACTGAATGGGCAGCTACAAGGCACCTCCTGAATGATCACTGGGGTTCTTCACCTAAATTGGGGATTCAGGCACCTGGATCAATAGTAGCCCTCACAGCTGCCCTCTAGGATTTGATTACACTTGGGATTTGGGGGTTTTATTTTGTTTTTGCATGAACAGGTGCATTTATCCAGAGCTGCAGCTGATGTTCAGGCTTTCTTTCCCTTGCAAACAAGACTCAAGCAAGAAGGAGGAAATGAAGGTTGGGGTTAAAGCCAAACTTTCTTTTTCTTCTCAAAAGCATTCTTCTTCAAAAATGCTCACCCAGCACCACTGGCTTTGTGATGAGCTGAGCACCTACTGAAAGGTTTTTTGCGAGTGTTTCCAGCAATGCAAATTGGGGAAGAGGGAGGTAGGGGAAAGTATGCCGCTTTCTTGGGAGGTTTGAGAGCAAGATATGTTGACAACATTCTTGCTAACTGCCTCTCACTATGCATTATGGGTGCTCCTGGAAGGGCAAAGGTAACAACAGAACGGTCTGATTATGCTACAGCCTTTGTCCCTGAAAAAAAAATGAATGTGATTTATTCCATCAGTGTTTATGCAACTCACAACCCAAAGCCTTGGAAGGGTGATCTGGCAGCTTTTAGTGATCAAAGGAAATTGTGTTTTTCTCTCCCAGTGATGTTTGCCTTGTAAGCCCTTTGCATAGTTGGAGTCCTTCAGAAAGTATAGTGCCTCGGACCAAACTACTTGGTGACAAGCTGTACCACCAGAGCCCTTCAGTCAAGACCATGGCAGTCTCTGCACCTCAGAGTTCAAAAGACTTTCTATTGTTCACGTGTTCTTCTGTTAAGACAGCCAAAACTGAGCTGGCATTTCATACACATACAGTACTGGGATTTCATCCTTTACACAGCTGAGGAAAGCCCCTAATTCTTGTTCAAGCCCCTTGGGCTTATTGAAAATCAAGTTGATATTAAAGGTAATTCTTATAATGAATCAGAGCAGAGACTAAACATCCGGCAGTTTTAGCTATATATCCACCTCTTTATCCTTAATTGGAGGGCATCAGTCATATCTCTTCCATTTATAAGCTGTTCATAGGATTTCAACCTAGAAGGTATCTTAGGGGTTTAGTCCAATTCTTTGCATTTTACAGATAAGGAAACTGAGGCCCATGGAGGGTGTGGCTTTACTAAGGGTCTACCAGAATTAAGTTTTGATTCAGACTTCATGGGGCCCAGTGGATATCAAATCAGCCCTGGTGTCAAGAGGACTTGAGTTCAAATCCCACCTCAGGCACTTACTAGCTGTGGGATCCTGGGCAAGTCACTTAACCGTGATTGCCAGAGAGAGAATTCAAACTCAGATCTTTAGGATTTCAAAGCTGATGCTCTGCCTTCTGAATCATTTCTGTTGGAGGAATCCCCTGGAACTGGATTTACAGCCCTTTTAGTTTTCTCTTTTATCTCCAAAATCTCCACTTGAAATAAAGGGGGAAACTGCTTAGGATCAGAAGTATAGAGGTTTGGTTTGCTTGAAGATCCAAATGGGCCCAGAGGATTTAGCTCTACGATCATAAGACTTCCGGGAATCTAGAAGATATAGAAGCCCAGATGAATTTTGGTGTGATTGAGGGGCTGAAGGTTAGGTTGAAAGGGTTATAGTGAGCTCAGTTATGGAGGTATGAGAAGAAAGCAGAATTGAATATTTTCTTTGAAAAAAATATCTCTAAAGAGACTTGTTGTTAGCAGAGTAGGAGATAAGTGAAGAGAGTACTGATTTGGCATCAAAAGACCTGGGTTCGAATGCCTATTCTGTTACTAAACACCTGTGTAAACTTGGGCAAATCACTTAACGTCTCTGGGCCTCAGTTTCTTCATCCATAAAATGTGGGGGTTCATGAGATGACCTCCAAAGTCCCAGCCAGTTCTAAATCGGATAATCTTAGAGTCCGAAAATACTGAGCGAAATAGGATGTATCTCTCTCTACTCTCCTTCCCCACGGATAAAAATGCTCCGAGGAACACTAGAAAGTAGGATCTGACAGTTTAGGCGCATGAGTCGGGAGAGGCCCTCTGAGTGCTGACCCCTGCTCCAACACCCCGCCCCCGAAGTCACGTGGTCACCTCCTTGGCAAGCTTCCCTTTTCCCCTGGAGTTCTCCAGTCCTAAGCTGTGGTTGGTCACAGAGGCTTTTCTACAGAATTGACGCTGGGAGCACAGACTGTTTTCTTCAAAGGATGTAATTTTTCAAATGCACCAGTATGATTGCAGCCGAATCGGGGTCTAAGCAGAAAAGGCAGGGGGGGAGAGGACCAAGATAGAGAGATGGAAAGAACGACGTGAAGTCATAAAGGGCCACACAGTATCTCACAGAATCTGGAGAGTAAGCTGGTGCTTATAATTGGAATTTTTATTTTATTTTGCAGAAAACTTCTAGAAAGACTGTAAGGGGAAGATTGCTCAGAAAGGGAAAAAAAGAACAAAAATAAAAGGGGGAAAGAGAACTGTTACAAGACAGACATGTCAAGTTCATACTTTTTGGAAGAGTCCTCATATGATCCATAAACTTAAATATTAGAAAATGTTTTGTAACATACATACATACACATATATGTAAATTATTTCCCCCTTCTCCCAACTCCTTGAGGGCTTGGTTTGTTTCCTTCTGTCTTTGTTTCCCCAGCACCCAGCACCAGGCCTCACAGATAGTATAGGTACTTAATAAATTTGTTGGTGGTATCACTGTATAGTTAAAAGAATGTTAGTATCTGGAGTGGCCCAATCATTCTAGAAAACAATTTAAACTTATGCTAAAAAGTGATTATAATGTTCAAACCCTTTCACCCAGAGATCTCACCACTAGGTATATACTCCAGGGAAGCTGATCATAAAAAGAAAGGTCCCATGTGGACTAGAATATTTGTAGGCTCACTTTTTGTAGTAGCAAAGAAGAGGAAACAAAACAAATCTTCATCCATTGGGAATGAGTAGGCAAATTGTGACAGAGGAATGGAATAGAATATTACTGTGCTGTAAAAAAAAGATAAATATGAAAAACACAGAGAAGTATGAGAAGACACATGAACTAAGGCAAATAAGCAGAACCAAGAAAACAAAATAAACAATGACTAAACAATGTAAATGGATAGAACAATAATGACAGAATAGAAACTGAATGCTGTGAAATTATAATGACAGGGGCAGTTAGGTGGCCCAGTGAATACAGCACCCGCCCTGACATCAGAAGGACCTGAGTTCAAATCCCCTCTCAGATCAAACACTCGACACTTACTAGTTGTGTGACCCAGGGCAAGTCACTTAACCCCAATTGCCCCCCCCAAAAAAAAAAGAAAGAAAAAAGAAACTATAATGACCAAGTTAGGCCCCATAGAAAATATGGAAAAGGCTTTGGATGTGGAATGCTGTATTTAAGATCTGATTTGTTTAATATGTTGGTTAGTTTTGCTGCTCTTTTTTTTATCTCTTTTTTATTTGGTTGGTTGGTTGCATAAGGCATGACTCTCAGGGAGGGAAGGAAGGACATATTGGAAGATAAAGGTGATATAAGAATAAAATGTATTAAATTTTTTTTAAGAAAAAAGTTAGATGATCTAGGTTCAGATCTTGGCTCTGTCACTTCCTGCAGTATGGTTTGGGTAAGTCACTTCAATTCTGGGAGCTGCATTTTTCCCAGCTGAGGAAAGGTCCTCAGTTGATGAACCTGTCATCCTAAGAAGTGAGACCGAGATAACTCAAGGAGGCTAGTAGCTGTGCAGGAAGTCCACTCAGTACCGATTCCTTGGTGGGAGGGGACATCGGGGGCCAAATCAAAAGAAGAAGGAAGGAAAGAAAGAAAAGAGAGAAAGGAAGGAAGGAAAAGAAAGAGAGAAAGAAAGAAAAAGAAAGGGAGGGAGGAAAGAAAGGAAGGTGAAAGAGAAAGGGAAAGAAAGGGAGGGAGGAAAGGAAGGGAGGGAGGAAAAACCACTTGGAATTCCAGATGAGGTCTATAAAAATTCAAGACACTCAGGTCCCCTTGGATAAAAATGCATAACAGGATGACTTGAGGAAAGAAGAGCAGAATTTGCAGAACCACAGTCCGCCTCAGGCAAAACAGCAGCAGCGGCAAAGTTGTCTTTGAAGCCCTCTCATCCACACCCTCCTTTGGAAGTCCCTTAACTCTAGGCGCCTACTTCAGGTCCCATTCCCGAAAAACTAGCTGTCAACTAATCTCCGCTGAGATGTTATCTAGTAACGGTTTAAGGCATAATCCCTCCCGGGATATTGGCCTTATAATAAACATCCTTAAAAGGCTGCGCCGGGTAATGGTAAGAATATTGGACCAAAAGAAAGAGTGCCAGAATTTTACTTCAAACTTTGCAACATATTAGCTGTGTGGTTGTGAGCAAGTCTCTGAGCCCAGGTTTCCTCGTCTATGTAACGGGGATAGGAATATTTCCACTACCTGCTTCACAGAGTCGTTGTGGAGATCGCAGCATACAAAGTGATTTATGTTTTGTAAACCAAAAGGCGCTCTATGTGCCAGTCATCATTAAACATAATGGATTATTATTATCGACATTATATTAAAGAAAAGAGAACGTTCAGCATGCCAGTGGTGGCCAGAGGAGAAGGAAGATGTGCTAAAGCCACGGTAAAAAAAGAAAAGAAGGGGAAAAAAGCAATCTAAGAATACAAACAAATATTTATTAAGCATCTTCTGTGTACAAAGCAGGAGAAGCTAGCCTGTGGCAACATATTTCGTCCTGGACTTGGACTCAGATACCTGGGGTAAAATCCTACCTCAGAAATTTACTGGCTGTGAGACCACGAACAAGTCACTCAACTTCTCTGAAAACACACAAGTTGGTTGAGATCTGCTCAGATGTCTTTGATGTGTGTGTAAGCCAAAGTGCTAAGCTCTGGAAGTACAAAGCCAACCAGACAGTCTCTGCCCTTAAGGAGTTTACCATTCTAGAGAGAAGGTGGAGGCAGGGGTGAGGAATACAACATGAACACGGAGGAGTATAACACCGAGTCAGGCGTGAAGGCGGCAAAGCAGACAGATCAGACAAAGAGCTCTTGCAATGTTTGAGTAGGGAAAGAGAGCAAGCTAGCTTGGGAAGGCTTCAAGGACGAATCTTCTGAACGCTTATCCCTCCTCCCCCACAAAGTGAAAGCCTGCTGCTCTTCAGCTCCCTAAAAACTGCATGTACACACCCTCCCAATCTTGCTCTCCATTCATTCTTTCCCCACCCTAACGCCTTTGGATCGATCCCGAATTTGACTCAGGAAAAAAAAAAGATCCGTAATTCTGAGCTCTCCAAGCTTCAATGGTTGAGCGCTGAACTTTCAATCTGCAGTACTTTCTCTCCATATCTGAAGAATAAATTGAGGGAAGGAGTATTGCCCAATTCTACACTGGGAAAGAAAATTATTTCTCAGCTCCGACAGACTTTCCTTCTGGCTTTCTAGAAAATGGAAATAATTATCTAGATGCAGTTTTTCAAGTTTAGAACTAACTTTTGCCTCAATTTTCCAGGTATTAGGGAAGTGGGTTTGGGCTTAAATTACTCAGACAATTGCTTCAATACTTGGCTTGTCAGTGTGACTCTTGCTTCCGTCCTCAGCTAGCTCATTGCTCCATGTTCTTTGTCTCCGATCTTCTCTCTAGCACACACACACCTTGGACCTGTAGTTGTTTTCCTATCAGAGTGAGGCCTCTTGACATTCACTAGAAATCCCATAAAAAGCATTTCAGTGGAGAACATAGTGCAGGAACTCAGGGTTCTTCCTTGGCTACAATGGTGGCTAAGAAGCAGATCCGGGTTGTATTTGAAGGCGGGATTCCGTTCTCTCTCATTGTTGCCCTGACGGCGAGCCATTGTATAGCGTTAATGCCGAATGTTCACATTTTAATTGTACATTTGCTTTTTTTCCCCTGGGGAAGAAGACCAGAGGTAATATTTTTTCAGAGTATCAACTTGTTTTCCAGGACGTTGTTGTTACAACAAGTTCATTCGACGACACAGTTATGCACTTGGGTTGGGGATCTTCAGACTGTGAGCGCTAGCACAATTTTGTGGCTTTTAATTACTATTTTGTTGAGCTGGGGGGTTTGAGAGACTGGCGCCTAGGGATGATTACACTGTCTACCTTTACCTGGGACTCACTGAAGCATGGTTCTACTTCCACTAGGTGGCGCTATGAGGCAAGACCAACAACAAGCTGAAACGCCTACCCCCACCACCACCTCCCCGACTACCGAAGTCAACGAAGTTTATTTTTTCCTCCCGGTTTAGTCAGGGCTTCGTTGTTGACTTGGAGGGATTTGGGGTTTCTTTTTTGTTTTGTTTTGTTTTGTTTTGCTTTTTAAAGGAAGTCGCTACTGTAGTTGGGGGGGGGGAGAATAGAGGGGGAGACAATGGAAATGCAGATGCAAACATGTCCTAAAGTTCTAAAAGTAAAGTAAGCAAAGAACTGTTGTATCACACAAGGTAAACCTTTTCAGTGAATTCGTGTTGAAAATTTAGCAAGACTTCAGCAATTTCAGGAAGAAATATGATTCCTTAACTTAAATGTAAATTAATTCACCTTTTAATAGAAGTCGTATTCGGAAGGGAACGTACAGGTCATCTAATTCTAATCCAACTTCCCACACAAGTGGGGAAAAAAATCCCACTATCACTATTTGGTGTGGTTAATTACCCATCAAATACTTATAATAAGGCTACATATACATTCTATTACCTAAAGCCTAGGTGTGTCAGGTAAGAACAAGGAAAAGTGGTTTTCGAAGGTATGATTAACAAGAATACCTTTGTATTTATATAGCTTTTCTTTCAAGCAACAACAACCCCAAAAAACCACCTTAAATACACTAATTAAACCTCCAGATATCGCCATAATGGTTGGTACAGGTGGCAGGTGTTATTATACAGGATTTATAGATAATTCAGAATAACTGAATGTGCTGACGGGTCTAAGTGCCAGAGGTTTCGAGGAAAAGAGCAAAGAACCAGAGTTTACCCAGCTCTCAACACCTTCTTTATTGTGATTAATGTGTTTGAAAATAGAGATAAGATCTGACCTAGGATTTACTTCAAGTAACTTATAATACAAAATGGAGGGAAGTGGAAACTTTTTTTCTTCATTTGGGGCAGTAAGCCACAATCGTCTACCCCTCCTCCTGGCTACCTCTCCCTCCACCCTATTCCCTGTATGTCCCCCGCCCCCACCCCCTCCATCCCCTCTTCTTTCATTGCTGCTCTGAGAGCCTCGGCCTTAGAACAGCAGCCGCTGCCGCAGCCACAGCACACGCCATGTGACACCCACCTCCTGTCTGGGCGTTCTAAGGAACCCAGAGACTTCTGTGGGGCCGGGACGGCGATTGGCTGTTGCTAGGTGACGTCGCCTGCCCTCACGTGACAAGTGTTAAATGCCCGCCCGGCAGGAGCCAGCTCCTCAGACAATCGTAAAGCTGCTCCTGACCGCTCACCTGCTCCTGCCTCCCGGAGTCTACCACCGCTGCCCCCGCCGCCCCTCCCTCTCCAGTTCTCCTCCCCCGCCCCTGCCCAGTGCTGGCAGAGGAGGACAGCATGGTGGTCTTGAGGATGAGTTGGGCAGCAGCCACAGAGGCAGTGGTCCCGAGTGGTTCCCACTGATCGCCTCCCCCGCCCAGAAGAGAGGAGGAGGAGGAGGAGGAGGGGTTCCTACATAATTGCCACATTTCTTGTTTTCCTTCTCCCCACCCCCTTCCCCGTAATTACTTTGGTTGCCCGAGGGGAGAGGGAGAGAGAGACTGAGGAGCCTCCCGCCTAGTCCTCCCTGGTGCCCCACCGCCTTCTCCTTCCCGTCCCAGGGCAGGATGACTGGAGTCTTTGACAGTCTGGTGGCTGATATGCACTCGAACCAGATTACTGCCTCCAGCAGTTACCACCAACACCACCACCAGCACAGCGGCAGCGGCGGCAGCAGCACGAGCCTGCACAAGCCCCAGGAGTCCCCCACGCTGCCCGTGTCCACCGCCACGGACAGCAGCTACTACACCAACCAGCAGCACGGGGCAGGGGGCAGCGGCGGCGGCGGCGGCGGCGGCGGCGGCGGAGGGTCCCCGTACGCGCAGATGGGCTCGTACCAGTACCACGCCAGCGGCCTCAACACCGTCCCCTACTCTGCCAAAGCGAGCTACGACCTGGGCTACACTGCCGCGTACAGCTCCTACGGGCCCTACGGAACCAGCTCCTCCCCAGCCAACAACGAGCCCGGTATGGGTAATTCTCGCACAACTAATTGGTGCTAAGTCTTTCTTACTTCTTCTTGGGGGGAGAAAAAACGTTTGTGGGAAAAGGGTTCCCAGCCTCAGCCCTGGTCCTGTAGATTTTGCAGGTTACCATCCCCCCATCTCTGTTCCGCCTACCCCACCCACCCCGTCCCACTTTTCCCCTTCCTCAGTTCCAAAGCTGGTTTCAGAGAGCAGTTCCTTGGCCGAACAGGATTTTTAAGAAGTTGGGATAAGAGCGAGAAATTTTCAAGAAAGGGAGTTACGCATGCAATGTAGTTGTTGACTTTTTCTCTTTACCCTCGTTTCTTTTCCCGTAATACGCTTCTTTTGCTTCTTTTCCGTCTCCCCGCCCCCGGCATCAAAAAAAAAGTGGGGAACTCCAGAGGGGACCTGATTCACTCCCCAAAGTAAATTCCTGGAAAGAAAGATGGATGAAGTTTCTCGGCCCGGGGATTCTCTAACCACCTCGCTGCAAGAGACAGTGTGTGTGTGATGGGGCACCAGCGGGCGTCCCACTTCTTGTTTGGCGGGTTCTTTCATTGTTCTCTCTCTTATTGTCCCCCTTTCGTTGCAGAAAAGGAAGAATGTGAGCCCGAAATCAGAATAGTGAACGGGAAGCCAAAGAAAGTGAGGAAACCTCGCACCATTTATTCCAGTTTCCAGTTAGCAGCTCTTCAGAGGCGATTCCAAAAGACTCAGTACTTGGCGCTACCCGAAAGAGCTGAACTGGCCGCCTCCCTAGGCCTCACACAGACTCAGGTAAGGGGCTCCCCACTTTTTCTGCCCTTTGAGCATGGGTTTGCTTGTGCTGGAGGTTTTCCAACCTTGCAATTGGCCCAGGGGCAGGAGTTCTAACTGTAATGAACATCCATCCATCTAGGTAGATATTATATACACATACTCTAAGAAGGCCTGCTGACTCACAATTCAGTATATGAAATTAAAAGTGACAAACCTTTAGTGGTTGGAATAATGGCATTGACCAGTGGGAGAGAGAAGGGATGGATTTATAACTGCCATCTCAGGGATAATGTCCTCCTGATAAAAAGAGTTATAATAATTGGTTGGCATTTAGTGTCTAACTGTTCATTAGTCCCCTGCTCCTATATACCATATATTCTTATCCATCCATCCTTGATTTTAGTAAATATTCACTCTGTCTAAAAATTATCCCAATTGACCAAAAATAAACTGAATTTCATTCTCTGAACTGATTGAGGTCCTCAGTCTCCCCCCACCCCCACCCCAGACCTTCCAGCCTGGCTGGAGATCTACTGTTTCAGTCTCTCAGTCTGTTTCTTCTCTTTTATTTGTTTATTTTCTTGCTCCTACTCTGCTGTACATAACAGTTTTCCTTTTCCACAAAGGTCAAGATCTGGTTCCAGAATCGCCGTTCTAAGTTCAAGAAGATGTGGAAAAGCGGAGAGATTCCTTCAGACCAGCACCCCGGCAGCAGTGCCTCTCCCCCCTGCGCATCACCTCCAGTCTCAGCACCTACAACCTGGGACTTCGCCCCTCACCAGCGGATGAGCAGTGCAGGAGGCAGCGGAGGTAGCGGGAGCGGAGGTGGAGGAGGTAGCTCAGGCTCCAGTCCCAGCAGCGGTACTTCAGCTTTCCTAGGCAACTATCCGTGGTACCACCAGGCTTCCAGCTCGGCTTCCCACCTCCAGGCCAGTGCACCGCTATTGCAGCATCCTCAGCCCCCACAGCCCCATCACCACCACCATCCCCACCATCATCATCACCACAACAGCAGCAGCTCAGCAGTGAGCGCAGGGACGATATTCTAACTTCGGAAGAGACTGGGGGAGAGAGAGAGAGAGAGAGAGAGAGAGAGAGAGAGAGAGAGAGAGAGAGAGAGACAGACAGACAGAGAGACAGAGACAGAGAGACAGACTCCCCACAGTGGCTGCTGCCTACCCAGAGCAAGGGGTACTTCTCCCTTATTCCCCTGCCATCTCAGACCCCAGTCCACAATACCAGCGCCTTTCTCTCCCTAAGCAAAGAGGGGCGGCGCATCCCAAAGCCCCTGCTCCTCCTAGGAACAGACTCTGGTGCTTTGATAACCCTTTCCCGTCCAACAATCCGATGCATTTGTAAAGTTATGAGGCTTTTTGAGCCCTGTGGGTTTTTCTGTGTGATACGTGGGAAAAGGACTTTGCTTAGTCGGGGTACCCAAGGGGTTAGGGGCTTCGGCCACATTTCAGGTCAGGTTCTTTCTCCTCAAGCTTTCTTTCAAGCCCTGACTTACCAATAACTCTCCACTCTCCCCCACCCCCACCTCTTCCCTGGTCCTGAGAGGTCAGGGAACTTCTCCCTGAGGCTAAGAACAAAGTCCTGAAGAGTGACACTTTCCTCCTTTCTTCCCAACTTTGCCGTTCCTCCCTCTCCCCAAGGGTTCACGCTGAATTGCGTTGCTCTTTTCCAGGGTCAGTCGCTAAGCCTCCTGTTCTGCCTAGAACCCTTTCTCCTTCCTCCTCCTCCTCACCTCCACTCCCCACATACACACACTCGTGCGAGCAAAAAAGAATCCTCGGTTATAAACCTCACTGTGGGCCCAATTCCATTCTTTTCCTTCCTCAACTTTCCCCCTTTGCTCACGCTGTCCTTGCCGACTTTTTTTTTCTTTTTTGCTGTGGTGTGTGTTCCTGGCCCTCATCCCCTTAGCTCTCTAGGGAAAAGCATAAGAGATCTCCACTCCTCCTCCTACTCATCCATCACCAGTGGAGTTTTTTTATTTTTATTTTTTTAAAAGTTTAGGTGCCTTTGCGGATGACCTCATTTTGATGTTAAAAAATGATTTTTTTATATGTGAACATTGCAAAAACAAAGTGTTTAAATTATCTTTTTTAAACTCAATTCAGGATTATTATCCTGGAAAAACACACACACAAAGTTTGTAAATAAAGGTGTTCGTGCGGATTTCCCTCCCCCTCCCTTGATTTATTTGTAAAAAAAAAATATTCAACTTTCAGACTTTTTGGTGAATCACCTGTAAGAATTTCGGGTTAGCAGTAGTCTCATTTTCCCTCCTGTCCCATTTTTAAAAAAATTTTCGCCTCGACAAGTTTCCTTCTCTCAGTTAAATTAAGCTACTGATTTCGATTTTATTTTATTTTAAACCCAAGATCTTTGTTCTTTAAAGGAAAGGTATTTTTGAGTTATTTATTATGAAAACAACATACTCTTAATGTCGATTTTACAGTATGAAGAGATTATTTAAATAAATTATTGTTTTCATTGTACTTGCACCGTATTTCCTTGGATATCGCGATTGAGACCTGAGTTGCAGGCCGGTGGTCCTTTATACACCAGAAGCCAAGGTCAAAATGAACATACTTGGGCCCCAAGCACTTGCAGCCACTCTTGCTGCGCTCAAAGTCCTTTCTGCTATTGTCCCCATCTAAGGGGCTATTTTACCTGCAACTGCAGGTTGCGAGTTGTAGGTATTAGCAGTTGAGCAAGGGGAAAGAGATCAGAATTTGGGGAAAACTCAAAGACGGCCTTTCGTTTCTTGGTGGAACCACGGCAACCATAAGTTCATGATCTCCCACTGTGGCAGAACAACTCACTCAGTTTGCCTGGAGGATGGGGGCGACCGCTGCCTCGGCCCTATGAATCACTCAGCTCACGCTCGGGTTACCAGACTCGGCCCCGCCCCTCCCTCCCTCCCCTTCCGCGAGCTGGCGCCACTGACTTTTAGCCCCGGACTGTCTCCCGCCGCCCACGTCACCCCACCCCTGCATAGCTGGTGTTGCTGCTGTTGTTGCTGGTGCTGTTGGTGTTGCTGCTGTTTGTGAGGCCTCCGCAGCAGCAAGCCTCTGAGGTTGAAGGGAACTGACCGGTTCCAGTTCCAGTTCTGTTCTCTACCTATCCTCGAATCAGACCAATTCAGCTCGCACCTGCCCTAGCCCGGGCTCTTGGGTTCCTCACTTGCCTTGAGGGTTGAGAAAGCTTGTGCTTTGTTTGGCCTGGACCCCTGTGTAGAGTCACATTCACACGCGTACACACTCAGCTGCATTGGAATGCCGTTAAACTCGAGCACAAGAATTGAACACGCACACATACATAAAAAAGTGATTGGAGTAGTACGCTTGCAACTCCCTCTTTGCAGGGAAGGTTGTGAGTTCTTCGCTCACTCTCCTAGAAAGTACATACAGGTACATGCATTTGCCTTTACTTTTGGCACCTGTGCACCCAACAGAAACCGCTGTGAATAAAAGGGAACTTTATTGCTTCGATGTCCTTGGTGGGTTGGATTCTGGGGCTATACATCACTTCCTCTTGCCCCTCGAAGTGTCATTGGTCCAGTAATCTAAGGGGTTCTGACCTCTCTGAAGAACCGATTCTCAAGGCCTAGTACTCCTAACCCTAACTCCATAGAATAGAATCCTCATTTTTATTAGGAAATGGGGAAAATGCAACTTTGACATATTGTCCTAGACAACTGTGGACCTGAGGGATCCCAAATCTTTCTTGTGCAGAAAAATCATAGCTTGAAAAGCCAAAGGGGCCTTTAGAATACATTTAAATCAAACCATGTCTTTTCACATAGGAGGAAAAGTAAATTGGAAGTGAAGGGCTAAAACATGACTTGCTTGAGAGCACTTCAGGCAGTAACAGCAAAGGCACTGAATTGTCTCTCCATACCTTGGTTTGTTTTTTGTTGTTTTTTTTTTCCCCAGTTGAGGCAGCCTCCAAGATGTCACTCACCATTCATACAGAGGGAACAATATTACAAGCAAAGGGTTAATCCACTGCTAAGGGGGGGAAAAAAATCTGTTCCCCTGACCAGAGGACCATGTCAAAGAGCAGCATTATCTTCAATGTTTTCCTTATTCCACTTCTTGTGCTTGCTCTACTCGGATCTGTTAAAATGAGAATTTTGGAAAAGATCCAATAGCTTTGGCAGGTAGTTGTGAGCAGAAAGGAATGGGAAACACAGCCTGGGTTGTAAGATCTAGAACTTTTTTTTTTTTGGCCATTAAATCTTTAAATACCCTCACTACTTTATTGTCTGAGGTTGTTGTTATTTTATTGTTCATTGAAGTTTGGGGACAGCCTTGGCAAGTGGGGCCTAACAGCAACACGAGATTAAGGGGTTCATGGCCCTCAAATATCTCCCCTTCAAAATTTCAATCTGGCTTTCTCAGGCGAGAACTCAGCAACACGAGATTAAGGGGTTCATGGCCCTCAAATATCTCCCCTTCAAAATTTCAATCTGGCTTTCTCAGGCGAGAACTTGAGTACCTTGATTCTTCCGGCGCTCAGTTCCCCACCCTTCCGGGCTCCAGAATTCCATGGCCCTAGCATCCTAGAGCGCCAGGCTCTTGCTACACTTTTCCTCCAGTGGTTGAATGCCCTTTTCTCCCTCCCCCATCCCTACCCCCATTTCACCCCCCTGATCATGAAACCAGAAGCAGAGAGACAGGGTAGTAAATTGGCTGGTGTTGAGGATCTGCAGCAGACAAGATGATTAAGAGGCCTAAGCCGGAGCGCCCGGGGCAGGGAATGTCAGCCCAAGTTGGAATCACGTAGCAGGCCTTGGCATGAGCAGAGCCTAGGAGCCGGGAGGGCGGGCAGGCGGCCCCAGCTCCAGGGTGGGCTCTGGCCCCACAGACAAGCCGGAGTCACCGAACCTGGCAACCTAGGTCGGGTCGGGCTACAGCTCAGCCTCTTGCCGCCCCCGCCCATTCCCTGGGAGAGACTAGCAAAGGTCTGGAGAGGGAGACCAGAAGGAGGAGGGGCACCTTTGAAGGGTGGAGGCGGGGGGGGGGGGGAAGGAAAGAGGGGCCGGAACAGAAACTAGAGTGTAAGGAACGCGGGGTGGGCTTCAGTGGACTGGGAGTTACCCCTGAAAGTAAACCTTTAAGGTAAAGAGATAGAAGCAGAGAGGGAGGTGAGGAAGGGAGGTGAGAGAGGGAAAAGGACTGGGATTAGAAGTAAGGGCTCTTGGGGGGGGGGGGGAGAGAGACGGGAGGAGCGCTGGGGGGAGTGAGAGAGCTGTTGGAGTTGGAAGAATGTCGGGATGGAGAGAAGAGAAACAAAGACAGGAGTGGGAGGGGAGAGAGCGGGAGGCTCCACCACAGCCCAAGGCAAGTCACTTGGAAGCATTTCTCACAAGTTGCAGCTCTCTCCAAGACACAGAGCCCTGTGATCAGCCCGCCGCGCAGACATCCCCTCCCCCCTGGTGATGAACGGCTCTCCCAAATGTGCCGATGAAAAATGGAAATAGGAAGCAGTGAACTCGGCTCCATCCACTGGGAAACCAGCCGCGTTCATAAAACACATAAATCTTCATTGTAATCCCCTTCAATTTGCGCACGTGAAATATCAGGCCAGAGACAGGATGTGACAAGCGCTGGGAAGCAAAGGGGTGGGGGGAACAGGAGGGTCGGAGTAAGGAAAGGGGGGGGGCGGTAAAGACAAGATTCTGGATTGCTCTATTCACAATCTGAGCATTATTCCCATGCGGGAGGCTTCTTCAAACTTGGGCAAAACGTTAATACTAATGTTTTGCTGCTTGATGTTTCGGCCTCCCCATGGCAGATAAAAGGATCCACCCTCGCCCCCGCCCCCAACCTCCACCCCACGCTATCCACCCTTGGGTACGGTTTGCAAACTCTTTGGAGAGAGCCAAACGTTTGAAATGCCAATAAATGCCTAGAAATTGCCCGTCGGCTCCTTGACCCTCCGCATTCCCCACTGGTTTGCACAAGGGGGCAGAATTGCGGGCTGGGGGTGGGGGGTGGAGAGAAGAAAACCCCTGACTAATCAGCCGAGATTGAAATGTGGGACCATTTAGAAGGCTTCCCTTCTGCCTTTCTTTTAGGATTACTTGTGAAAATTGGGAATATCCGCCTGTGTGTAACGATTTCCGAGACTTCTGGGGTAAATTTGGAGAGGGATGGACTATGGGTTTAATAAGGCGATGTAGAAACCAGTGAATGTTTTGAGCTGAGGAGACCTGAGGGTGAATGACCCACAGATCTAGGTAGAAGCTCTTTCCCAGTCGTGTCCCAGCCGCCTCAGTGAGCCCAAGGACTGCTGGAGAGGCCCGTGCGTCCCTCGTAGGGCAGAGGTAGTTCACAGAATGTCCTTCCGGCTCCGAGGGGCCAAAAAGCTGAAGAGATTTGGACGTGGAAATAAAGGTCAGAAAACAGTAAATTCCCCTGCATTTGAGAACTCGTCCTCCGGTGCTGAGAGTAGCTATCCCACTTCCCCAAAGTTACTAAAGCACGAGTATATACACACATACATACATACACACATACATATATAATATACAGATATGTATATGTGCGTGTGTGTGTGTGTGTGTGTGTGTGTATAAAAATTCCTCTCCCTTCTCCATACCGCCTCCCCAGCTAAGGCCAAACCTAGGAACACAGTGCGCCTATGGCACATAGGGACAGTTCAAGAAACTTGACAGTGGATGGAGTGATAAGAGGCGAGGTGGGGGAAAGGGAGTATGGGGAAGAAAGACCTCCGCCACACCTAGGCTTGGGGCAGGAGCCTGAGAGAATCCAGTGTCTTAAGAAGTGGTAGTACCACCTCCCCTCCACCCTCCGGAAGAGCCCAGGCAGCATTGCCACATTACAAGATGTAAAATTCCGCCCTGAGGGTGGGGGAAGGGAGAAGGTGGGATGGAGAAAGAGGAGAAAGGCGAAGGAATGGGAGGGAAAGAGGGACAAGATAAAGGAGGGAGAGAGAGAGAGAGAGAGAGAGAGAGAGAGAGAGAGAGAGAGAGAGAGAGAGAGAGAGAGAGAGAATGTTTTTTAGCAAATAGAACAGCCATTTCCCGGAAGCATCATCACTTGGAGTCTAAAAGTAAAAAAATTGGAAGATTAGCCTTCAAGACAGAAAGACCCTTTTCCTCCACCAGGAAAAAATGTAAATACTCTACTGTACTATACTTATTAGCATAATTCTCCCCGGGGAATTTTCCAGAGCCTCTGCACTTTTTGAGAAAGGGAGTTGTACGCACACTTGCAGTATGCGTCGCCGTCCCTATTCCTGAAGAAAAGGAGGTTGGGAGAAGAGACAGCTCTAAGAGAGGGGGGAAAGAGAACAGAAGTAGGTTGAGGTGGTCTAAGACGAGGGATCTTAGAAAGTGGTTGGGTAGAGTAGAGAAGACTTTCTGACTGAGAGGAGCGATTTGAAGCTATTCTGGAGGTACATAAGACAACGCTTGGAGGAGAGAATTCAGTTTGCATTGATTCCTAACTCTAGGGCTCTCTGCAGCAAAAAAATTTTAAAAAAATTTTAAAAATGGCGCGCCTGTGTGTATATGTGTGTGTAAACGCTCTCTGCCTTTCTCCTTTTCTCCCTTTCCCTCCCAGTCGGCCTGGCTCCGCCATCCGCTCTCCCCAGACTCTCTTTTCATCTTGTCTCCCCATTTTCCTTCTTTATCCAATAGGATCCAACAAACTAGGTGTGAAATCACCATCTCCTAAACAATGGAACCCCCCCATTCACACACACACACACGCACTACACACTACACAAACACCCGCTCCCTTCTGTAGGAACAAAGTCTCGGGGCGCAGCTAGCGGTGGGTAAGCCGTCTCTGGCAGGCGTAGCTTCAGCCAAATTTCCTTGGTACTAGAGCGGCTGCAGCAACCCCCAGCCCCACCCCTCCCAGCCCCTAGCGCCCGAGCTTCTTAAAGTCACACAGCGCCTTAGTGCTCCGACCCGCACACACAACTCAGGGTGAGCTCTAGAGAAAAAGGCAGAACGGAAGACATGGGGAAGGGCGGCGATTGCGGGGTGTAGTGTGGGATCTGCAGAATTAGACAAGACTAAAGATCTAGATATTCCCCACACACACACTCCCCGCGCTGAAATTTGATTAGGTGACGGGTTTCGAGAAGCTCCTAGCGGTTCCCTCGCGTCCATTCCGCACCCACAGGAAGCTACACCAGTCTATCCCTGGATGCTCTCCTCAGCGATTCACTCTCACTGAGTCCAGTTAAACCTCTGCCCCCCACCCAGCTTCCCAGCCAGCCTGCTTGCTCGCGAGGCAGCTCTCCCCCCACCCCCACCCCGACCTTCCGCCCCCTAGAGTTCGTATTGTCCGGTTTCCTAGGGGTGGTGGCTGCGAGATTTGGGGATAAGCAGCCGTTGAAAAAGAGGAACGCAGAGAAGTTTAGTCTTCGGTGGCCCCATAGATCCCAGAGGCAGGGGTTGGGGGGAGGGGGCGGGAGGTGGGGAGGGAAAGAGAAGAGAAGAGTCAAAAGGGTGGGGGTGGGAGAGTTGAGGAAGAAAAAGAGGAGGGGGAGGTGGCGGGAGGAGATCGGGGCTAATTAATTTTCCCTGCTCTGTTAGCTCATTCAGTCTGGGGATTCAGCCCTTTCCAGTTAACCTGAGCAAGAGAACGCGAAAGGATGCTCTCTCTGGCACATTTGCAGGGAGGACGGTGAAAATTTGCCATGGGTGGGCAATTTACTCATTTGCCCCTATTAAAAGAAAAAGAACAAGAAATTCAATTAAAGCAGCTCTGGCAAAGGAGCTATTTGAGGCATGAATGTCTCCCCTAAAGCTGTAGCAATCATGTGGCATTAGACACTTCCGGAATCCTATAGCCAACTTGAAAAATCCCAGACCCCCT